>NC_056729.1:1885326337-1885433837 GCF_019279795.1 Protopterus annectens
CTCTCCAGAATAGCTTTCTAAGGAGGCTCCCAGAAGAGACTTTGTAAGAGGAAGCACCTGGGCTCACCAGATGAGTCAGTCACCTCAGACACTGATCTCAAGGAGTCAGGAGGGTCCCCACGGTCGCCCTCTGAGGATATCTCCTTTGCGGATATCCTAGAAATTCTTAAACAGAGAGGCAGCTGGAAACCCATCAGCCCTTCTGATGAGGAGTCGGTGTACCTGAAGGCCTTTAGATCTCAACCTTCACCCACCTGGGTGTCTCAGCCTTTCGATGAACTCATGGAACTAGTTAGTCAAAAGGCGTGGGAGTCACCAGATGCAATGGAACTGGTCCCTCGGAGGACAAATAAATTTATTACAGCCCCAACAGACAAGGGATTTCTTACAAAAGGTGTCCCTGTAGATGCTATGGTGGTGGCAGCAGCCACTAAGAAGGAACTTTCCGAAACATCCTCGTCTGTCCATCCACCAAACAAGGAGTCTTGAACAATGGACAGATATGGGAAGCGTATCTTTTGTCAGCAACTTTTGCCCTTAGATCTCTGAACTTCCTAACGCACTTCACTAGACTTCAAAGAGATCTCCTGAAAGAGTAAGGAGATACTCTTCAAGGTACATTAGCTGCAGGGGTCTCAGATAAGGTATCCTCTCAGCTGTCCATCTTAAATTCCATAGTGAACTCCTCCATGAGACTGATTTCTTATGCAAAGGATGGAGCGAGCAGAGCACCGGGATCAGGAGCTTCCCTAAGAAGACACTCCTGGATGTGCTTGTGTAATTTTGTGGAACCTATCAAGTCTATCTTTGTCAACACCCCTTTTGATGGTTCCTCACTCTTTGGACCAAAAATCAAAAACACACTCACCAGCTGCAAGCAGGAAGGGAAAACTCTCTCTGCCATTGGAGTACATTTTTCTGTACCTTCCAGACTCTATCCTAAGGGTCAGAAAAGTGGTAAAATGTGGTTCAAAAAATCCCAAGGAGTTTTTCAAGATGCACGAGGTGAATCCTTCCCCAGGGGCAAAGGAGGAAGTAGTAATGGTAGACTTCATCCATGCAGCAGAGGGGGTCCACAAAATCAGGGTGACCGTGATTCCTTTTGCGGCCGACTCTTCCAGTGCTCCTGAAAGGAGGCCTGCCTGCCCTCCTCTGGAGGCAGTCAGGGGACATTTATCTTTGTACCCGGAAGCCTGGCAGGAGATCACAAAAGACAAGTGGGTAGAAAGCATAATATCCAGAGGTTATGCCATTTCCTTTTGCCTTCCCAGTCCACACATCAGAAAAATCCCAGATGTTCCACCCAGTCAAAGGGAACAGGCAACTGTAGAGCCTTAAAAGTTGCTGGACAAAAGAGTCATCCAGAGAGTCCCTGCAGACAAAATAGGATTCAGAACTTACTTGAAATTATTTTTAGTGCCAAAAAGAACAGGGGACTGGAGACCCATATTGGATCTCAGCAAACTCAATGAATCCATAAAGAAGTCAAAGTTCTGAATGGTGACACTGCAGTCTATTCTTCCCTTTTTAGGGAAAGACATTTGGATGTGCTCGATGGACCTCCAGGATGTGTGCTTACATATAAAAATGGACATGCCATCAAGGAGTCATTTGTGCTTCCAGCTGGGAGCCAGTCATTACCAATTCCGAGCTCTGCCCTTTGGTCTCACTACAGCCCCCAAAGTGTTCAAAGGTTCAAAGGTTGGTACTAGGCTATCAATCCTAGGGCCTATACAAGCCTAGCCATAACACTTCCCTGGCTATTTCTTCCCACACTATTTACTTCCCTGGACCCCTGTATTTACTTCCCTGG
The DNA here is from genome assembly GCF_019279795.1 of Protopterus annectens. Taxonomy (NCBI): domain Eukaryota; kingdom Metazoa; phylum Chordata; order Ceratodontiformes; family Protopteridae; genus Protopterus; species Protopterus annectens. The sequence continues at coordinate 1,885,328,151 of NC_056729.1, forward strand.
ACCCCTGGACCAAATGCCTGACAGTAGTCATGGCTCAGTGGAGACAAATGGGATTCCAAGTGTTTCCATACCTAGATGACTGGCTCCTGACTGCCACCACCAGGCATCCACTACAACAGGCAAGAGAAGCCACATTACAACTTTGTTCTCACTTGGGGATGATAATAAATTCAAAAAATATGCCTTTTCGCCGTGTCAGCATATTACATTTATAGGAGAAGATCTCAACACCATCTCCATGATGGCAAAGTTACCTGTGGTGAGACTCTCTCAGACAACAGATTTCCAACTTTCTGCCAAGAACCAAAGTGAAAGTGAAAACAGTCTTAGAAGTACTAGAAACCATGGCAGCAACAATAATCCTAGTTTCCCTAGCCCGGATGCACATGAGAATTCTGCAGTGGCTCCTTTTTTCTCAATGGTCATTTTAAGAACTTCTCATGTCTCACCAAATCAAAATCACAGAGTCATGCAAGAAGTATCTATGATGGTGGCTCCTTTCCAGTCAAGTGACATTAGGTCACCCCTTTACCCTACAACAACCTGTGGTGACAGTGACCACGGATGCCTCCCAGATAGGGTAGGAGGCATTATCTGCGGAAGATGATCCAAGGCACATGGCAGGAGTATGAGGCCCATTTGCACATCAATGTCCTAGAGATGAGAGCAGTTCTCTTGGTGTTGCAAGTACTTCAGGACTCTCTTCCATTAGGAGCAATTGCAATTCAGACAGACATGTCAGTAGTCTGGTGCATAAACAAGCAAGGAGGAACTAAATCCTATCCCCTTTGCTGAGAGGCACTCAGAGTATGGCAATGGGCTACATCTTCCCAACGCTTTCTAGTAGCAATGCACATTCCGGGGAAATCCAACATGATAGCAGACAGATTACAGGGCAATACTCATGCCTCAAGAGTGGTCCCTAAAACAAGAGATAGTGGAGATAATTTTCTGGAACTGGGACCAGCCTTGCTGCGATCTCTTCGCAACACCCATGAATGCCAAATGCAGCAGCCACTTTGCCATAATCCCCCTCCGGGGGAGTCACCAAGGGACGCATTTGTACATGACTGGCCCCCAGGACTTCTTTATGCATTTCCCCCCTTTCCTCTAATACCCAAAGTCATACAGAAAGCCAAGTCATTGTGAAGCAGGCTAATTCTCTTTGCCCCATACTGGCCTCATCAGATTTGGTTTCCCTTCCTCTGGCCTCATCTTCAGGAGGAACCATGGGTTCTGGACCCAGTTCCGGACCTTCTGACTCGTACGTCTGGAACACCCCTCCCCTCCCTCCAAACCCTCAAATTGACAGTGTGGCTGCTCCAGTTCCAAGTTTAGTCAGGCTTCATAATTTCACACCAGCAGTGAAACCTATCTTAGTATCTTCACACAAGGCTTCAACCAGGAAGTTATATTCCAGTAAATGGAAGAGGTCCTCATACTGGGCCGTATCAAAAGACATTGATCTCTTCTCTGCCCCAATCAACTGTATTCATGAATTCCTCATCAAGGTTCCACTGCATCTACTATTAAAGTCCAATTAGCTGCAATTTCTAGTTTTCATATAGGTGACTAGATTCCTTACTTGATGTCCCACAGATTGTGCAAAGCTTTCTTAAAAGGTACTTGCTTATTAAGACCTCCCAGTAAAGAGCCCCTATCACCATGGGATTTGAATTTTGTCCTATCATATCTAAGTTTACCTGCCTTTGAGCCCTCATCAACTTGTGACCTCAAATTTCTGTCATGGAAAACAACTTTATTAGTGGCCATTACTTCTTCAAGGAGAGTCTCAGAACTGCAAGCCCTATCAATCAAACCTCCTTACTTGATCTTCCATAAGGATAGAGTATGTTGCCAGTGTTTTTCCCCAAAAATGGCAACAAGCAGAATACAAGCTACAATAATTAGATGTGCACAGACAACTCCGCTTCTATTTACACAGAACCAAGGATTTTAGGAAATTGTTTATTTCTTTGTCAGAAGCAAAAAGAAGTATGCCTGTTTCTAAGGCCACACTCTCAAACTGGCTTTCAAGTTGCATCACCTTTATCTGCAGTATTAGTAACAGAGAGCTACCTACAGTTGCTACATGGGCAAGGCCCCATACCTTTATCACTAATTACTAAGTGGATTTGGCCTCCAGGGACAGGGCCTCCTTTGGTTCCACTGTACTGAAAAGTGTACTCCCATGAGCCACCCAGGAAATATGATGCTAGGGATGCTGTCCCAACCAGTAAGAATGAAGATGAGACAGGACAGCATAACATAAAGAAGTTATGTACTCACCATAATGTTCCATGTTTGTTGTCCATCTTGCCTTCATTCTTACGACCCTCCAGCCTTCCCCCAGCCCAAGGCTTCTGGAGGACTTAGAGTTTTTTTTTCCTTAGGCAAGGAGATTCTCTGACTTTCTTTGTTATATCTATATTCTACAATATGATACCTCTAAACACATTATTATAGTTAGCAGCAAACAAGATCTAGGGGATTACACCACTGCATGATGGGATAGGTGTTCAACCACGAGCCAAGTGAAAGACTTCCAGCTTTAGTATTTGGCCGAGTCGGAGCCGAGGATCAGCTCTGAACCCAACCAGTAAGAATGAAGGCAAGATGGACAACAAACATGGAATGTTATGGTGAGTACATAACTTCTTTATTTACTATTTGGTCCAGGTGAAATGTCTGTTATTTTTAAGTGCAACACCATATTTGAACAAATCACACAAGTAAAACTCCTAGGAGTAATTTTTGATCAAAAATTATCCTTCAATAAACATATAGCGTACATCACTTTAACAACCAACAAAAAGTTAGGCATGTTATATAAATGCAATCCTTATTTAAGCAAGACTGCTTAGCTCAATTCAGCCCAAACACTTTGTCTTCCATCGCTACTGTAATCATCCTCCATTTTAACACTCCTCAACTTCACAAATTGGAAATTTCCAGTAACAAATTTGACAAATTTGCTTCTAATGTTTCAAACCCAACCCATCACTTTTCTACTCTTAGAACTATTAACTGGCTAGAACTGCAACACTTAATCACATCAAACCAAATAAAAAACACACTAAATTAGCATCCAAATACACCCAACACAAATCTTCACTCAAACTCAGGACCTTCTGCAAATGAGTATGTCTAACAACTGATTTGACAAATTTCTTTACAGTGTTTTTGTTACCAAACTATTGAACTTCATCCCACCTGACCTCAGAAAATAAGCTTCGTCTTCTTCTTTCAGCTTTTCCCGGTTAGAGGTCGCCACAGCGGATCATCTGTCTGCTCATGATTGGCAGTGGATTTTTACGGTGTAGAGTTGCCAGCCCGGCGCCCAACCTTCCACAGAAGGCACACACATGCACGCACTCACACCTAGAGCCAATTTAAAGTGTCCAGTCCACCTACAGAATGTCTTTGGGATGTGGGAGGAAACTGGAGCACCCAGTGGAAAATCTCAGAAAATAAGTAAAAAAAAAAAGAAAATTACCAACATGTTAAAAACATGCATTAAAATGTTATGGTCCTGCCCCATACTTAAGATAATTAAAAAACTCTATGTCAAACATCTGGATAAAAATATAAGACCCTGCCCATCTCACACACTACTACACTTCCTTGCTCACTTACACTAATTTTCTCTTAATGTTTTAAAACTAATCTTCTTCTTCTTTCGGCTTTTCCCGGTTAAGGGTCGCCACAGCAGATCACCTGTCTGCTCATGATTGGCAGTGGAGTTTTACAGTGTCGCGCTGCCAGCCTGGCACCCAACCTTCCACAGAAGGCACACACACACACACACACACTCACACCTAGGGCCAATTTAGAGTGTCCAATCCACCTGCAGCATGTCTTTGGGAGGAAACCAGAGCACCCAGAGGAAACACACATGACCATAGGGAGGACATGCAGACTCAGCACAGAAGGCACCCCAGCCGAGGATCAAAACAGAGAACCTCTTGCTGTGAGGTGACAATGCTAACCACTGCACCACTGTGGCCACCCAGTGTTTTAATACTAATAAACTACAGAATCCTTCTCTTCCATCTTCTTCTCTTACATTTCCCGTAATCTGTTTCTTCTGATTGATTTCCCCTAATCTATTTCTTTACATATTTATTTTCTTTCCTCACATTTCATCCTACTACTGTATTACTTGGATCCTGTATAATTAATATGTTTATTGTTTTAAATGTTTCGCTGCGGTGGTGGTGCTGCGGTAGTGTTGTCGCCTCACAGTAAGACATCCTGTTGGATCCTCAGCTAAAGCGTCTTCTGTGTGGAGACATGCGTGAATGGGCGTACCTTTGTTGAAGGTTGTGTGTCAGAGCTGGCAACTCGGTACATAAAAATCTACTGCCAATCATTAGTGGACCAGAGTTCTGCTGTGGCGACCCCTAACCAGGAAAAGCCGAAAGACACAACAACAATTGTTTTAAATGTTTCAGGTTTAGTTTGTATTTGACCAAATCTTGGAGCTTTTCTCTTGGGCCCCTGCTGAAAATGTGCTCTGCTCAGTCAGATTGTCCCAATCAGCAAATGCAAAACAAGTAATTATTTCTTCTAGCCTCACTTTATATATATATTTTCATGCGGACTATCATTTCTGCTGCTCTCTGGACTGCCTCTGTTTGTTCTTGCTGTATAAAAGCAAAGATAATAATAAACTTATTTGCAGAGTGTTAAAAATGGCTGCAGGAAATTAAGTGGTTGCAAACTATCTTTGATAGGCAATACAAGTGAGTAAACAGAGTAAAGGAATGGTTTAATGAAAAAATACTGACTTATGCGCTGTGGTTTTAAAAATGTGCTGGGCAAAGAACGTTTATCAAAGCTCAAGGTGGTAAGAAGTTGGCAATATTTTTTTAATTATTTATAAGAAGATGAAGAAAATAGGGGCAACATAGCAAAGTTGTATAGTATGTAAAGTGAATTGACATGGGAATGGACTATGCACATGCTAGTGCCAATTCAAAGTCCAATGTTGCACTGCAGTGCAGGAAACTCAAATGTAATGCAGATGATATATGCAAACAACAGCATAATGACATGGAAATGAAAGTGGGTTTCCAAATAAAGTCCTAATGGTATGCAAATATATGCAAAGTACAAATAGTCACAGTTTGTAGTTGTAAGTGGTGGAAAATTGCACAACACAGTGTGCTTTAGTATAAAAGGGTGCAGCACATGAAAAATGTCAAAGTTGTAGATGGTGGGAATGCTAAAGGTAGTGTGGCATTAGTCGTGTCATAGATTCACTATTAGTCATGGATTCCCTCTGGTATATACTAGCTGGCATACAGTGACAAAATAATTGCCACTTCTTGTAAGTGACGTCACAAATTCTCTGAACAGGAGAACTGGTCATTGTATTAGACTAGATCAGGGCATTGTGTTGGCCATGGCTGGCATATATCATCCCCCCCCACACACACACAACCTATAGGACACCATCCTTCCTGTGCCTCTGGCGACCATGTTATGAATAGCTCCGTATAACCAAGCCTCAGGGATCTTTCAAAGACAGAGAGTACACGTTTGGTATTTCACATCCCTCTGCTACTGGAGTACTCAGGAAGTTCCTTGACATAAATGCTCCTACATGTGCATAAACCTATACAGATTCCTGGACTACCACACAAGAGATCTAGTGTCTAATATTCCTTCTACATCACCCAGGTCTCTGAGGTAATGGGTGCAACAGATTGAAGGAGCAGCAGTAAAGTCCCCACCTAACCACCTGACTCACAGTTAACACAGTTTCTGAACAGAAAGGGTTCAGTTTCCTGGACTGCCAGGTGATATGTGATGCACTTGGGATCATAACCACTCTGTTGATACAACACCCAGGAAGTTTGTACAGTTTGCTTATATGACACACATCTTGCTTCTTGCATAGCTGAGATCCCATACAGAATCTAGTTGGTAAGTGCAGGCACTGTTGCTAATGTTAATGCATTCATCTACATATATGGTGTGTACAAATGCCAAAATTCAATTTGACTTAGTTAACCAGATAAAAAAGACCCAAAAGATTGCTGCTGAGAAGAACCATCCACATCCTGTGTTGAATACAGAGAAACATAGTGGCAGATTTTATGCAATGCTACACAATTTCCAGGGATTAACAACAGAATTTCTATCAGTAGTGTACTATCTTTGAAAACAGATACAATATGAATACTTTTGTCTTTCTGTGCTTTGTTTTTTTGAATTTTTTGAGTTTTATACTGGATTGTTGTTAACTGGTTCCAGACATGCACTTTATGTCACTGATTCAAATACATATATTTTTAAACTTTATGTGAATGATTCTTTAACTGGGTGTTCTGAGTCTGTATTTTGATTGGATTAGCCTTTTTGTATGAGTGAATCTTTATTGGCTATTTTATCTGATGAAGTTCTGTTGCATTTATTAAAGGAATGAAAGTACTCATCTTCAAATTTGGTGGTCCGACGTGTCTTTTCTTCTCATTATCGATCTTTTGTATCTTTTTATGTGTGTACAAATGTATTAACTCTGATGTTCATCGTGCATACAGCTGCAGTCATAACAGATGGGTTTTCCTGCCGTCAGGCGGGTCCTCGGTCAGCCGAATTCCAAAGTCTAGGTCCGGCGTCGGTTGTCGTCGCTTCCTCCCTGACATCAGTGCGACAGGGGTATAAAAGATCCAGCCGACGCCATTTTCTTCAGTCTTTCTTGCCGCGCGGTGCCCCAAGCAGAAGCAGTTCGCAAGTGCCGGTTGGCCAGCTCCTGAGATTACGAATATTTTTCAACCGAAGTCTTCTTGAAAGCTAAGTACCCCGTTGGGGAAACTTTTCTTGCCTCAGACCGATGTCAGACAAAGTTAATAATTGCATTTCATTTGGGAAGCAAATACCGGATAAGGATTTTCATTCCCTCTGCATTCCTTGCTTAGGCCCAGACCACGACGTCTCGGCTTGTCGTTTTTGTGCTACATTCAACAGACGCACTATTAAGCGTCGGGCGGAGTTCGCCCAACACTATTTTGGCAAAAAATTTAATTACATTATGTCGTCGGATACCCCGACTCCAGTTTTGAGTAAAAGACGCAAAGATAAGGACCGACATACGAGGTCCGCGACTTCTACCGACACCACGCCAAAGCCGACTGCAGGTGGTCCGGTTCTCAGTGAGGTGCCTACGCAGCCCCTGACTACCGACAACACTTCATTGGCGGTGTCTTCTGTGCCCGAGGTCGCAGGCTCTTCGGCCCACACCCCGACTACAGATACCGAAGCCACTCTTGGCAGTGAAACTCAGAGTTTAGACAGACCTGCCACCTCTCAAGGTGTCTACAGGCCTTCCTCTTCTTTTTCCATCAAGGCTTTCACTAAGTCTAAATCAGCCATGCATACTAAAAGACAAGCTCCACAGGGCCCTTCTCAAGGCCCCATGCCTAAAAAGCAGATGCTCAAAATGGCTGAGGATTTGATTACTCTTATCAGGGGTTCTCAACCCCCCCCCGGACAAAAGACCCAGACTGGAGGAAGAATCCCCCTCCTTGGACCAGGCCTCCATTATTTCAGAACATTCTGAAGACCAGGAACATTCTTACTCCCCTTTTGAAGATTCTGATGCAGAGGAGTCCATTCCCTCTGTCTCCCCCCTGAGGATTACTCGTTTGGGGAAACTTTACATACCTTGAGGGAACACTTCCACTGGGAAGGCCAAGAGTACTCAGACTCCAAGAAAAGGCTTAGGGATTTCCTCTTGCTCCCTCAGCACAGGCCTCTGGCTATACCTCCTGTCTTAGACATTCTAGATGATGTGTATTCGGAGGCCTGCCTTAACCCAGATTCTTTACCTCCAGCTCCAGTCAAGCCTGACAGGTATTACTGTGTTCCTGACTCACACCAATTCCTATACAAAAGCCATGCGGCTGACCCAGAAACTATATCACAGGGTCCCAAGGGAATTAAGGCCTCCACTGCTAAAAATCCATTACCTTCAGAGAGAGATTCCAGAGCTTTAGAAAGGTGGGGGGAAAAGGTATACACCTCGGCCACCTTAACCATGAGGGCATTAAACTGTCAGTTCCATATGTTAAAATACCAAAAATTTCTGTTATCACAGTTGAGAAGCAAAATGTCACAACCTGAACAACCAGACTTGAAGGAGTTGCAGGATTTGATACATAGTGCAGAACAAGTGGGTAAACATACCTTGCAATGTGGTTTTGATGCTTTAGAGGCCTCATGTAGAGCTGCTGTTACAGGATCAGTCATACGTAGACATGCCTGGCTCAAAGAGCAAACCTTACCAGATCATGTCAAAGCTAAATTACTAGATGCCCCTCTGCAAAAAGATGTATTGTTTGGTGTTAAAGCTGAGGAGGTATTAAAGAAAATGGAGGAAAAGGCAAAATCAATGCAAACAGTAAAAGATTTCCTACAGGTACAACCTCCACGTTTCAGTAGAAATTGGCCTTCCAAAAATTGGTCCTTTCCAGCCACAGGCAGACCCCAAAGAGGTAGATACAGGCACCCGAGGGGCAGAGGGCAATCTCAAGGATCGTTTAGAGGCAGACAATGGCAAGCACCCACACAAAGAGGTGGTGAGGATAGTTCACAGCCATTCAGAAAGCAGAACCAATGACTTTCCCCTTTGCATGCCAAGCAAGGCTCAAATGGCAGCACCTTTAGGTGGAAAACTGGCATTATTTTCAAAAAATTGGCATATTGTCACAAAAGACAAATGGATCCTGGACATTATAGACAGAGGCTACAGATTCCAATTTCACACCCTTCCAAAAATGAGAGGCATGCCAAACCTGCCACACAATCAAAGGGCAGAGGCACAAAAACAAATTTCAGATCTCATGGACATGAAAGCTATTCAAGAGGTACCTGTACAAGAACAGGGTCAAGATTTTTAATCCAGACTATTCCTGGTACCAAGGAAGGGAAAAGATTGGAGACCTATTTTGGACATATCCATCCTAAACACATTTTTACTCGTGCCAAAATTCAAGATGCTCATATTACAGCAGCTTCTTCCCATGCTGGGCAAGGAGTCTTGGCTGGTAACATTGGACCTCAAGGAGGCATACCTGCATGTCCCAATCAGACAAGATTGCAGAAGATACCTCAGATTTCTTGCAGGTTCAACCCATTATCAATTATCTGCATTGCCCTTTGGCTTATCTACTGCACCCAGAGTGTTCACGAAATGCCTGGCATCAGTAATCGCCTACTGCAGACTTCAAGGGATACAAATATACCCATATCTGGACGACTGCCTGATCCAAGCGGACAGCAAGCACATACTTCTGAAACATCTGGCGTTTGTAATACTGTTGTTGAATTCTCTGCGTACACAGTCAACAAAAAGAAATCAAGGCTAATACCCTCTCAAACAATAATTTTCCTGGGTGCCAGCTTGGATACAAACACCCAGATGGCCTACCTCACGCCAGGGAAACAAGGGCAACTAACTCAATACTTCAGAAAACTGGCAACCTTCACCAGGCTGACTGCAAGGAAAATCCTGCAGGCTCTGGGATTCATGGCATCTTGCATCCTACTAATCCCATGTGCAAAGCTGCATATGAGGAAACTACAATGGTACCTGAAAAACCTATGGTCTCAACACAGCCACAGTTTGGAAACAATAGTGCCACTGATTCCATGTCTTCAAAAGGAATTTCTGTGGTGGGCTCAAGCATGCCAAAGAAACACAGGTCTCCCATTCTGCAAGCCTCAAGCAAATCAAGTCATCACAACAGATGCCTCGGACTACGCCTGGGGGGCGCACATGACAGATCGGTGCATTCAGGGAAAATGGTCCCAAAAAGAAAAGCACCTACACATCAGTCAGAAGGAAATAAATGCTATTATAGCCTTCAAAGACCTACTGCATCCAGGCCTGCTATTGATAAGGACGGACAACACCACAGTAATGTGGTACATAAACAGACAGGGAGGTACCCATTCATACCCCCTATGCAGGCAAGCCATGTCTCTTTGGAACATGGCTCTGGAATTACAAATCAAACTTCAAGCACAGTACCTGCCAGGCAAGGAAAACATGCTGGCAGACAACCTAAGCAGAAATATGACAGATCCACATGAATGGAAGTTGCATCCTCAAGTTTTCACAAAGATAATTCAAGCATGGGGAAGGCCAGACATAGATCTCTTTGCCTCCCACAGAAATCACCAATTGGCAAAATTCTGCTCAAGGACCTTTCATCCACAGGCCTGGAAAGTGGACGCACTCTCTTTCAGTTGGACAACAATGACAGTTTATGCCTTTCCACCTCTCCCTCTGCTGCCCAAAGTTCTATTAAAAACCAGAGCAGACAGACCAAAGATGATTCTCATTGCTCCAGACTGGCCAAGACAACACTGGTATCCACTCCTGAAAAGCCTGACACATTCCCCACCATGGATCCTGCCTCTAATGCCTCTTCTACTGACTCAGCACAACTTCAAAACTCTTCACAGTCAGCTGAAAACACTCAATCTAGCCGCATGGAAGATTCCTTAAATTCACAACAGGCCCTACTCTCCAAGGAGGTGCAGGATGTTATTTTGGAGGCCAGAAGGCCTTCTACTAGAAAAGCCTACTCTGCAAAATGGAAACGGTTTTGTGCCTGGAATGAGAAAATGGGTCAGAATCCTGGAATACTGAATTTACCTCAAATATTACAGTACCTAGCTGAGATGCTAAGCAGTGGACTTTCATTCTCCTCCATCAAAATCCATGCCTTAGCCATTTCTGCAGAATACAACACTGATCCTCCTTTATTCTCTCACCCCCTCTTAAGACAGTTCCTCAGAGGGGCTAAGAATATAAAACCCCCAAGGAAACAACCAGTACCTGCTTGGGACCTCAATTTCATTCTAGAAAAACTGACCTTGCCTCCTTTTGAGCCAGCTGCTTCAACAGAACTGCAATATTTGTCCTGGAAAACAGCCTTCCTCCTGGCAATCACCTCAGCTCGCAGGGTTTCGGAACTACAAGCCCTCATGGCTGTGCAGCCTTTCATCATTTTCCATCAGGACAGAGTTTATTCCAAAGGTAGTATCCAGAATCAGGCTATCCACTTACCTACCTTTTACCCTAATCCTCAAAACAAAGGGGAGAGACTACTACATTCCTTGGACATTCACAGACAGCTGCGTTATTATTTGGACAGAACAAAGTCTTTCAGAAAATCAGAGCAACTCTTTGTGTCCTATGCTGCAGGAGCTCAAGGGAAGCCTATTTCCAAACAGACAATCTCAAAGTGGATAGCCCACTGCATACGCTTTTGTTACTCTTTTCATGGTAAAACTGTACCTGCAGGCATCAGATCTCACACCACAAGGGCCACAGCTACCTCTGCAGCTTTCCTCAGGGGGGTTCCTACCAAAGATATTTTGGAAGCAGCCACTTGGAGTTCTGTGCATACCTTCTCCAAGCACTGTCACCTACCATTATACTCCAAATCTAGAGCAGGCTTTTCCACTGCAGTCTTGCAGGGCATCCTGGCTCCCCCTAGTTCCACCTAGTGCCTACCACCCCTTTTTTAGCTTTGGGATTCTACACATCTGTTATGACTGCAGCTGTATGCACGATGAACATAGTACAGTTTTGTACCTACCATAAATGTAGATGTTCGAGTGCTAATACAGCTGCAGTCCAGGTTTCCCTCCCTCCTTCCACTCTTGGGACAGGCCTAATGGCTAACACCTCCTCATACAACCTGATTGGGGTATTCTTTTATGGTGTATTTGCTTGCAACTACTGTTTTTTGATTATATTGCATTGCATTATTACATAATTATATGTATTGCCTTCCTTTTGGGGGCACCTGACATCTGGGGCAAGAAAAACTGAAGAAAATGGCGTCAGCTGGTTCTTTTATACCCCTGTCGCACTGACGTCAGGGAAGAAGCGACGACATCTGACGCCGGACCTAGACTTTGGAATTCGGCTGACCGAGGACCCGCCTGACGGCAGGAAAACCCATCTGTTATGACTGCAGCTGTATTAGCACTCGAACATCTACATTTATGGTAGGTACAAAACTGTACTTTTCACGTGGCACTGGGTACCCACTAGAGCCAAATGTTGTGATACCTATAAGAAACCGTCAGTGTATGGCTGAACTCTAGTATTATAAAACCAAGAATGCATAATTCCACAGCATGATCGAGCATGTACTCACAAAAAAAAAAAAAAAAAGGATGAGAAGTAAAAGGTAGAGGAGACAGGGAGTTTTGAAGTGACTAGCAATCTTGTGCCATAGGTGGTTTTGTCCTGCAATGGGGTGGAGATACTACTATGATCATTACCTGCAGCCTATCCACTGGCTTGTTGCACTAGGTCTTAGGGACACCCATGCCAGAGTGGTGTAATACTGCAGGACCGTAACCTAGATGGAGTTCACAGGTGAGATGTTGTCGCAATGAGGTGGAGTGTCATCTTTTCCCAAACTGACAGGTGGCAGTGCCTTACACTTCCAAATACAGGTGAGACTTGTCTACCCTGAGATGGCTCTACCAAATATGGCCATTCTAAGTATGTACCTTATCCTGACATGTGAAATTGTGATAGTGACAATGGCAATCCTTCACATGGTGATGTAGATGGAAGTGGCATTGTCAAAACACACATTGTAAGACCAGACAATAATGAACCCCTGGGCACCATGTCCTCATGGAGCTTTTGCCTGAGGTGGGTGACATCCTTATGATGCCACAAAACATAGCAGTCAGCACAATGCTGGACTGAACTGCATATCTGCTGATGTGTCTTGAATGCATTCCACATATTGGTGGCCAGCTGTGATGTGTCAGGGCATTGCACACTCCTTTGAGAATGCACAAAGGTAGGTATAACCACATTACATGCAGTGTGCTCATCACCAATTGTATGAAGAGCATTGATGGTGCTCTAGACTGCAGGGGACTCCTACCCAGTGAGGATGATGAACACTCAGACTACACAGCCTCAGTTTTTTGTAGGTGAGGGCATATATTTGCCCCATGCTATAGGTAACTATCCATTCAGGATGGAGATAGACAAAGCCACTGTCATCTGACTGTGACTTAGGTATCTGGGTGCTATCATCTTCGGCCCATGCAGAGGTACCGTTGCCAGCTTATTGTCCTACCTCAACCACTACAGTTGTCATTTTAACAGTTCTGTGTCCTTTGAATATGTAACAAGACATGTCACAGTAAGCCTGAGTACATGCAGTAACCCCATGGCATCCATGCTGTTGTCAGTACAAGACTCACCTACTGTGCAATCCTAACCTGTTTCTGCCTTCATCATGATGTGGCCAATTTATTTATTTATTTCCACAACCAGGATAAGTCTGACTTGGTGTGGTCACTTTTTTCAGTGGAGGCCTATGGAGAAAATCTCCAGAAAATAATATATAACATCACTATTAAGTAATAATAATTGTTCAGGACAAGGATATATAGTTATCAAACATTGTAAAATTAAGAATATCAGTTTGAGTAAGAATGCAAAAATAGTAGTAAAAATACAGCAACAGAAATAATTTCCAGAGACAGCTGAATTTTCTGTAGACTGGTTGTGCAGACAGATGAGAGTAGTTAGGAAAAGGAAAGGCCAGAAGTAGTAGTTAGGGAAAGGAGACATGGAAGTAGTAATAAGGGAAAAGGAAAGGATGGAAGTAGTAGTTAGGGAGTAAGGAAAGGATGGAAGTAGTAATAAGGGAAAAGGAAAGGATGGAAGTAGTAGTTAGGGAAAGGAGACATGGAAGTAGTAATAAGGGAAAAGGAAAGGATGGAAGTAGTAATAAGGGAAAAGGAAAGGATGGAAGTAGTAATAAGGGAAAAAGGAAAGGATGGAAGTAGTAATAAGGGAAAAAGGAAAGGATGGAAGTAGTAGTTAGGGAAAGGAGACATGGAAGTAGTAATAAGGGAAAAGGAAAGGATGGAAGTAGTAATAAGGGAAAAGGAAAGGATGGAAGTACAGGACAGTGAAATGGTGATTAGTTGGGGGAGGCTGATAGGGGAAGTGGGGTGGTAAAGATACTGAGGGAGTATGTGGGCAGTCGGTGAAGGTGCGGGAGTCAGTAATACAATAAAATTGAGAAAGAGGGAAAAGAGGAGAGGTAAGTGGTTGATTAGGCAGGAAATTAGAAGAGGGAAGGCAGGAGTTAGGTAGGTTATTATTAAGACAGGAGCAGAGCCAAGAGTTAAGTAGTTTTTCTCTTAAAACATTTTAAATTTGAGACCATTAGGGATGGATCTGATGGTTAGAGGAATTTTGTTCCAGGACAGAGACACTATATAGCTGTATAGGGAATGACCTATGGATCTTTTAGGCTTGTGGGATTTCTAACAGAAGTTGGTCAGAGCTCCAGCGAGACTAATTGGGTGTATAGTAGGTGATGAGTGGAGCGATGGCTGTACAGGAAGTAGGTTTGTTAAATATGAAGTGAGTGAAGAGAAGTTTATAAGCTCATAGGATCAAGGATCATGGGAGGTTGCTAAACTAATGGCCCTAGGCCCCTAAAAAGCATAGGCATGTTGAACCCTTGCTTCCCTGTAGAACAGGAGATATGGTCAATATTTGCATGCAAATATGTGACCATTACTGACTGCCCTTATCCAGGAGGGCACAGGTGAAACCCCCGGGGAGAATTGCAGTTTCCCATCCAGTTGCCCAAGTTACACTTAGAAAGGGTCATAGAGGAGCCCTGTTTAATGTGAAGTGATAGTTTGTTCCACAGGAGTGGCAGACTTTGGGACACTTATCTGTCTCTCCAGCAGGTCCTGTTTATGTCTCAAGCTAGGTTAAGGTCCCTAGAGTGAGTGAATTATGTTCCATTTGACTTGTGGATATGCAGCATTTCCATTAAGGTAGGGTCTAAGACTACTCTGTAGGCCAGGCACAAGTTACCTCTAAGCAGTCTATTAGATACAGAGTACAGTGATAGTGATTTCAATCTGTCCATGTAGGACATGTGCTGAAGGCCCTGAATTTTCTTGATGAGAAATCTCTGTGGTCTCTCCATTTGCTGCAGGTGTCTGATGAGGTACATACAAAAAGGAGCATTGTACTCAATTATTGGTCTGATGAGGGACGAATACAGGGGAGTTATAACCTTCTTTGCTCAGGATGCTATGCCTTTGTTTATGAGATGAGCAATGTAGAAGGCCTTCCTTACCATTGTACATGCATGGTGATCAAAGTTAAGGCAACTGTCAACCTGTGTTCCCAAATCTCTCACCACTGAATTTGAACTTAGGGTGTTATTATTAATATCGTAATTTGCAGGTACATCACCCTTGCTGTAGGGGATGATGATGCATTTTTTGCATTGATTTAGACTGTGGGTTTGCTACCAATCATTTTTCTGCGTAAGCCTATTTTGTAGTATGTTGACATTGTTTGGAAATTCGGTGATTACACCCAGTTTGCAGCCATTGGCAAACTTAGTCAGCCACAGTCCATATATTTTTGCTTGAATTTCTGAGAAGTAGAACCCAAACGGTAGGGGGCTCAGCACTGATTCCCCGTGGAACACCACTGGTAACAGGTCTGCTGGTAGAAGTGGAATCTCCAGCTCTGACTGTATGTTATCTGTTGGTGAGCTAGTTGGCTACCCACCTAATGATGTATAGGTTGATCCCCAGCTGGGTGAGTTTCTCAATGATGCCTGAGTGAGGGATTGTGTCAAAGGCCTTGGCCAAGTCTAGATAGACAGTATGCACTGATTTGCCATTGTCCAGGGTTTTGGTGAGATTCTCGAAGAAGTCTACCAGATTCAACAGGCATGATCTACCCTTGAAAAAACCAAGCTGGGTTGAGTCAAGTGTTTTAAGATCTCCTATATTGTTGTTAATAAGGTCCATGATGATTCTATCCATGGTCTGGCAGATAAGGCTGGTTAAGCTTACGGGTCTACAGTTCCCAGGATTGGATGATGGACCCCACTTGTGTAAGGGGATAATAGCTGCTGTTTTCCATTTGGCTGGGGCAAAGTCAGTGCTTAGATTGTGGTTGAACAGAGTACTCAGTGGTTCTGCTAGCTCCTGCATTAGACCATTTAGTAGACAGCATGAAATGTCATCAGGTCCCATACAGGCTGTGTTTTTGGCCTTGGAGAGTGCGGATATGACCTGCTCTCTGGATATACTAAGTGGAGGACTGGTGATAGGTATGCTATGGGATAGGATTGGTGGGGACAGGGGGGTGAAATAGTTCCCGAATCTATCTTCTAGCAGGTTGGCTGTTTCCACAGGTTCAGTGTGGGCGGCACCATCCACTAACTGTACATATCTGGGCCTTCATTTTTAGATTTCTGATGTAGCTAAAGAATGTCTTATGATTATCTTTAGTTAGGAATACTAATTTAGTTTTGCAGTTAGCACTGGAGGATTTTAGTAGATGTCTAATTTGCCTGTTCAGGCTGTGGAGAGTGTTCTTCTGCTGAGACCTTTCCCTCTCGTTTTTGGACAATAATTTCTTTTATTGTATAACCTATTTATGCCACCAGTGTGGCTTGTTTTTTAAGGACCTTTTTTTTGATCCTGTCAGATAATATCAATACATTTGTATAGGCGTTTATACAGGGCATTGGTGTATACCTCAGTATAGGAGTCCTTACTGCCTGTGGGGACAGGGGGTTTGAAACTATTTATGCCATCCCTTAGGATGGTGTATTTGGGTTTGGAGAAATTTTTCAACCTTACTGCTCCTGGGGTGTGGGGGGTGGGGGGTCCTGGTATGATTATAACTTCAAACGAGACTTACATTGGGAATTTTGTTCTTGTGACATTGTCTAAAAAGGGTACTATGGGGGAGACAAGTACCTTTGGTGTAACCAAAAGCCAAGAGGTGACTGATGAAGACCATCCCTGGCAAAGCACTGTTGTCTGTCAGTCATGTTATCCCAGGCTGACAGGTACTGGATCCCCCTGGACTTGACACCGGAAGCTGAGCCACTTGTTAAAGTCAATCATTTTTTGTCCATATTGTGGCATCATCCTAAGTGAAGGTAGAATGTTGCTTAAGGCTATGGACATACCTACATGGGACACATAATCAGAGAGCTCAGTCATGTCTCTCTTTATATAGTCTGTTGAGGTATGTCTCAAGTCGTTCACTCCAGCATGAACTATGACAGATTCATAACAGTACTTGCTTTTGACAGACTTGATTGCGTGTGGGATCTGACAGATCCTAGCACCTGATAGACAGCTGACCATGACTTTCTTCTTGTCCAGCCTGGTGAGAGGGACATTTGTTTGTCTCACAATGGAGTTGGCTATGACCAAGTCATTTGGCTTTGCAGTGTTATGCCATAGGAGCATGTTGGGTGAGACACTGATGTGTGTGCTTTTATGTGTAGTGGATTTTGCTGGGACTGTATTGTGTGTAGATGGTTTGCATTTGGGAGGTCTCTGTTCTTTAGGTATACTACTGATAAGTACCTCCAGGTATGTGGGTCTGTGTGTTGTGGCTTGGATTGTGTAAGAGATGAAGTGTGTGTGCTGACAACCTGTTCAGTGACTGGATTAATGTTTTGTGAGTGACAGAGCATAGATTCTAGATTCATAGTATAGCTACATCTCTCACATGTTGAATTAGAATGTTTTAGGTGTAATAGGTTGTCATTAAACATATGGCAATTGTTGCATTGCCTCAGGATGACCATGTTTATCAGGCTGGCAGGAGAAATGTTAGGAAATTGTCCATCCATTATGTTTTGAGTAATCTGACACAAGTAGCGAGGAATGAGCTAGATGGATCAGGTAAAACTGTAAGACTATATTATGGGAGACCTAGAGATGGAGCCTTGTGGCAACAGCAGAGTCTGTGCAGCTGAGTTGCTGTCCGGGCAGCGGTGCGCAACTGAGTTGAATGCCGAGAGGCATGTAAGTCACAGACGTTCTCAGGAAGTTATCTAGTGGAAAATTAGTTTAAACCTTTGTGTTTGCAACCATCAGTACTAACCTCTGCTCTGCTGTGCACAGCTACACACAAATGCTGGACTTAAGTAGAAACTAAGTTGAACATGTTTTAAACAAACTAACCAATAGTAATGCTCAAAAGTGAGCCTTGGTCCAACAATCTCCACTGAGATGGGCCCCTGGCTATACTCTTCTACCACAAAGGTGCAAAGGGGTCCTGTTAATGAAGGATAGCTGAGTTAGTGCTCAGATAATGCCAAACAGACTAGATTCAGCAAGTCTGAATGTAGCCTATACTACAAATAAATATAGTGAAAATAAGCAGAAACAGCAGGAAAAACAACAGTTAAAAATAGCAGCGGTGCAGTAAAAGACAGAATTAAAGTGCAATGCAAAGCTAACAGATAGTTAGTTTTCAGTAGATATCAACAGATGCCTCGGATTGTGTTTAGATTCTCAGCAGATCTGTGGCTAGTCACCAAATTCTGTGCAGCTTTGATAAACTGAGCAGTAGATTTATACTAGGCTATTAGACTACAGACTATTACAAATCTAGCCAATAACTGAAGTACAGAATTAAACTCTGTACCTTGCACCTGTGAGGTAAAGACCTTAAGCATTATGCCAACCCCTCCCTTAATAGATTAGTCCTAGGCTAACTGCCCTTGTAGGCCATTTTAAGCCTAGCCAATTATTCCATGTGAAAATCAAACCCTGCACCTTGAGTCTGTAAGGTAAACACCTTAACCCTTATATCAACATCATTGCATGAGTTGCAATGAGCTAGCTCAAGACAGTTTAGAGGTTTTAGACATAGACAGTGGTGTGAGTTATGGGGTTAGTTAGCAGTGAATCTAGCAATTTTTTTTGTAGCAGAGCTCCAGTTTTGTTTTTAGGGTGGATTGCAGACTACTTAGAATAGGAGAGGCATAGATTAGGGTGGGAATAAGATATGCATTAGCAAGGGAAAATTTGGTGTCATTGGTGAACATTTTTTTGTTCTGTATCACGTCCCAAGTTTTTGGTGAGTTTTTTCGATACAGTTTTGGACATGTAAGTCAAATTTTAGTTCATCATCGGTGATGATGCTCAGGAGTCTAGTGTGTCGCTACTTCTATAAAGGTGTTATCGTGAGATGTAATGGTAAAGTAGGATTTTTGGTGAGACAGAAACTTTGGGAGGAATAGAAGTATGTTGTTTTATTTTTTAAGGTTAAGCATGAATTGGTTTTCATTTAGCCAGTTTTCTATTAAGTTAAATGATTTTTGGATAAGAGATTGCATGTGTGTGAGATTTTTGGATGAGCAGACGATAGCTCCTTCAGCGTATTGTATAATGGAAGAGTGAGTGCAGGATGTATGAAGACTGTTAGTAAAGATGTAGAAAAGAACTGGACCAAGAATGGAACCTTATGGTACAGCAGTGTTAACAGAGAGAAGGTTGGAGAAGAGGAAAGCCACTTAGACTGCTGGCAGTTAGAAAGGTAGCTAGAAAACTAGTTGAGAGTAGAGTTAGAGAAACCAAGAACCGACATTTCGAGTTAGAGAAACCAAGAACCGACATTTCATAGAGATGTAAGGGGTGAGAGACAGTGTTGAAGGCTTTGGAGAGCTGCAGAAAGAGGGAGTATACCAGGTTATTGTTTTCTCTAGCTTTAATGATAGTATGAGTAAAGGAAACTAGAGCGGTAGTTGTGCTGTGGTTAGGGCGAGCGGTAGTTGTGCTGTGGTTAGGCCGAAAGCCGTGTTGGGTTGATTTAGTAGATTTCTATTTAGTAGATGCTCTAGAAGTTGTTTGTGAATGCATTTTTCAAGATTTTTGAGAAAGAGGACATAATTGCTATTGGCGTATAGTTTGTGACATCCCTGTAACAAACAAACAAACAAAAAAAAAAAAAAACAAAAAAAGGTTCACAACTGGTTCTGGTACATCCAGCTTAAAACTAGGACCCTTGTGTACATCCAAAATTCAAGTCACAGGATGAACAATTCCAAAAAGATAAACTGGGATGCATGGAAAATGGCTGACCTCAGTGTAAAAGTAGCCAGCAGTCTGTATTTTTTTCTTGCTCCAAAATCACAGCAATCACTTAAACTTTGAGGATTCAGGAAGAGTTAAATGCAGTACAAAACTTCAAAAGTAAATGCTTACTTTTACAAAATATAAAAATCAAGGAGCCTTGGTCATCAAAAACTGTTTTATTCAGTCATAAGTGCTTTCATCCACAAACTTGACTTCATCTGTGGAAAATATATACTAATACAAAACAAGGTCATAAAACAAGATAAAACACAGATAATAATGAGGTAAGAGCATGGGGTGACTCATGATAGGCTAGCCACTTGAAATATTCAACAAATAATTAAATACAAAATTAGAATGAGCTTTAGTTGCCACCCCAGAAAACAAATTAACTTAAACCCTCAAAGTAAAAAGTATCTTTGTGATTGGACCACACTTACATATCTAATTAGCATGATCAATTTGGTAGGTCTCTGGGTTAAATGTTTTGACAGAGGCAAAACCTTATGAAAATCAGAGCTCGGGCATGCACTTACATACAAACGCAGAATATTATAATCAGTCTTGTGTTCAAAATATTCCTTTACTTTGGCATAGCATATCAGGTCAGTAGCACACATATGCCATTGCTATACTGTGAGACTGCTGCCCCTAGTGACATTTAATTCATAGACCACTGTCTGGCACACCTGCACCTTTAAAGGCTGGTCAGCATTGCGTTTCCCTAGCAGGCGTGACTTATGGCTCCTGACTGTCTGTGTAGCAGGACATCAGTTTTAGCAGGGCTGAAATTGTTCAGCATCTGCTATCCACCTTATCTTTTGGATTTGCAGACACCTATGAACAAATGAGACAGAGCTATAGACTGTATACCGCTGAGACGTGGGATGACAAGTACAGGCCAATGGGCAACCTACTTATACTGTACTGTAGTGATAGGGACAGCAGTATAAATGTGCCCAACTAGAAACGTAGGGGTGGATATAGGAATATATACAGCAGTTGTACTTGCCACATACCCTCCCCACATCTACTGTGTTAAGACCTAATGATATTTATAGTGTAAGTCCCTACAGAAACAACAGTAACATAGAGCTACCTTACTATGGTAGGGAGTGGGGGAGACATAAATGTGTAGGTGTAGGTTGATGTGCCTAGCACTACAGGTCAGCATACAGATTCCACAGGGACAAGCACATACAGGGACAGGTTGCCTCAATATCATGGGCTACCTTGTTATTAGTACTAGCTATGGACGATAAACACATTCATGCACACTTATTTTTAGTGTTAGCTTTGTGTTATGTGAATTCCTGCTCAATGGTGCACGTCCGTATGAAGGTAGACCAAAATAGCTTACCATACACCTACAGAATATAGTGCATCTTGTCAGAGCTGCTTATATCCATAAACTGCTATTATTTCTGTTAATACAGCTTCCAAAATATTCACTGTAGTTTCTAGTATCTGTGTGATAAAACATAAAAAAATTGCAGGACACCTTTAATGCAATGGCTTCATATACTTATTTGCATAGAACACACACACACACACACACACACACACACACACACACACACACACACACACGTGCACACACAGACATGTGCAAGTTAGGCCAAGTTGCGTGAATGCTTGTGAATCACTTTATTTTGCTACTGTACATCTGTGATTAAAGCACAATGTGTTGCCTATAGTTGCCACACGTAGCTTGTAATCATGTGCTCATACTGGAGACCTGTATGAGTATAAACACAGAGATACTTTGCAGCAACATGTTGCTCTACTCACACACGCTATCACATTCTAAGCATAATACACAAGCTACCATTTTACTACTTGTGAAGGACATCATTTCTTGAGGAGATTTGGGAGAGTATAACAGCTTCTGAGAGCACCTGTATGGTGCTTGAAAGGTAACAGGATTATGCTAGAGCTCCTTTACTGCCATTTCAGGAATTACATACCGCTGCATCTTTCTGTTGTGTCTTGCACCATACCCTGTGCACCGTGCATTGTGCACAAAACCTCCCCATCATCATTATTTGATTGCCCGCTGTTTGGCTCACTCCTTCCCATGTGTCCCCATCCTGAGGTGTGCACATTTACCACTGTTTATCTGTGCATTTCTGTGTTTGTCTGTGCCTCTGCACACTGCTTTACCTACCCTGCTTACCCATGCCTCCTCTTCCTTCCCTTTGAATAAAGCAAAAATAGGGTTCTATTCCCACCAAAAGTGAATGTTTTGTTTCCCCTCAGTTCTGCACAGTCCTGTATATTGTCTTTCTGTGTGTCCATCTGCCTGCTTCCCTTTCCCATTCCTTAATTTCTGTGCACCTCTTTCCTTTACATTCGTGAATTTGATAGGAATCCATATATGTGGGCACTGCAGCACTGCAACTGTAAATACTGCAGGGCTGAATAGCTATATACAGCACTTTGTAACACCCTGCCATGGGCTATGCCAGCATATTCTGCAGAGCTACTGCATGCATTTATGTATTTTTGAGATGCTTCTGTATGCAAGTTCACTTTTCTGTTTTCTCTGAGAGCTTTCTAATTTGGCACTCAACTGCTGTAGGTATTTATGCATTACACTTGCATGCATATTTAACTGACAAATATCGCCACTTACTTACTAGATGCTTTGCTTATTTATGTACCCTGGAGATCATTTAGCTACACAGAAGTGCTGCGTGTCTCAGGTTGGATCTGTAATGACTCCATTTGTTGGAGTCCGGTGTCAACCAGTTGTGCAAGATGTGCAGAAATGCAGTGCATCTCTATGAGTCCCGGCCTAGGTCTTGGGGATAAGATGGATAGAGGGGCTTTGTAACAAAATGTCTCGGTATTCCTATATACTGCCACATTCTAGAAATGTACCGATTAGTTAGCTACTCTAACTTGTTCATGGATATTGCATTTGCCACTCTGTTGTTGTCCAAATAATAGCTGAAACAGTTTCACAAGGATTAGTTTATCATGTTTACAGGTAAATAATTAAACAAATATGTGATGATAAGTGCTAAAGGATGGTTTTGAGTTGCAAAAGAATAAAAAGGAGAACAGGTTGGGACACGATTATCAGATTATTGGGGTGGGGAAATAATATTGGCCTTTGGTCAGAACTGCTTTACAAAGAAAATGGTGGTTTGATAGACTAAGTTGACCAAGAAGTAGTAATAGACCGTTGAATCACGGAAGCTTTCAAGTGAGGGTGGGATATGTGGTTAAACTGAAGGTGTGGCCAGCTACATGGTAGTCTGTTGCACAGATGACCATACTCAGTAGATCAGTGCATCAATGACCCTTTGCTTCCATTTTTTCATCTGTTTGTATGTTCATAATAAATGTAATACAAGTCTGAAATTGTAGCAAGGAAGAGAATAAATGCATTTTTTCAGGTTATAAATTAAAAATATTTCCCTTCACACATTATGCGGGAATTTTATTGTGACAGTATGTATATCTTCCTTTTGTTCTGTAAGTGAGAACAAAAGAACTTCTCCTGTGGAGATGTGACGCAAATGAAGATGAACTTTGTTAATTTAAAGACAAAAGCTATTATCTGCATTGACTTTTTCCTGAATCTTTTCAATGAGTTTTAAATAAAGTTGTTGATTTGATAATAAGTAGGGCACACAAGAATTAAAAGTAAAGTGTGACAGTTTTCCCATATTAAAGTTAGTCGAACAAACTGGAGCCCAGACACTTTCTCATTGTCTTTCCCGAAAACACACACATAAACAGGGGAAGAGGGATAAGACATAACATAGTCATGATACTGCATACTTGACTTGTCAAGGTGGTCTTGCTGGTGCCTTATTTCTTAATTTATCCAAAGCATTTGACATTAACTGCAGCATAACGCTAGCCACCTGGTGGTGTAAACCTTGGCTCGAGATGACTGTCACTGGTGAAGTGACACCCCGACCCCATGGCAAAATGGGAAAAGAGGTTGAGGATGGGTGGATAGATAGATGTGACATTATCATTCACTGCCACCTGTTGAAGTACCATACTCACCTCTGCCTGTTCCAGAATTCTGTCCACTAGTTTAAAAGCCACCTAGAGACCAGACTCACCTATCTTTGCCACATAATTCTTTTCACTATTTTAAAAGCCATTTAGATACCAGACTTACCTGTGCTTCTCCCAAGGGTTGGGAGGGTGGCCTAATGGTTAAGGTGTTTGCCTTACAAACACAAGGTGCAGGGTTTTAGTCTCACAAGGGATAATTGGCTAAGCTTAAAATGGCTCACAAGGGCAGTTAGCTTAGTACTAATCTATGAACCTATGAACCTAAATTTGTCCACTGGTTTAAAAGCCACCTAGAGGCTAGTCTCACCTATGCCTGTGCCAGATTTTTATATACTGGTTTAAATGTCTCCTAGAGACCAGACTCACCTATCCTGCCCAAGGATTATATCCAGTGGTTTAAAAGCCATGAAGAAACAGCATCATGTATGCCTGTTTCAGAATTCTATCCAGTGGTTTAAAAGTCCCATAGAGGAGAGGAGCTTATGCTGTCATGTGGGACCAAGTTCTGTGTCCCTCTTTGCCAGTCCCTCACATCAGTGTTCTACAAGGGCTATTTCTTTTCTCAGGTCACTGTTTTTGTGAACATTATACAAGAACATTGCATTAAAGCTATCTGGGCCAGCATACAAAAGAGGCTACCTGTCATGCCTTCCTGCTCCTTAAGACATGACTAGGCCTGCTTTACAAAACAGCTTTATTTAGATATGAAATTGGTTAACCACATCCATACTGTATTTCAGCTGCAGTGGAAATAAATGCATGTAATTTAGTGCTAAGGACACAAATGAGACAGATACTGGTTTCTCTATAACTGCTATGGAAAAAGCACCATTTGCATCATTGCATGTACTAAAATCTTGAACTGCTCATTGGCAGACAACTTAAATCTTATCTACAAATTAGGTCAGCAGTTACTAAAACTAATCAAAAGTTGGTGACATTATATATGGACAGACCTTTACGACTTACAAAGTGAGGCCTGCAACTGCAACGATGCCTGTCCTCCAGACTCTTATATGCTTTGCACATCCTGGCAAACTTCCACATTACATATGTTCAGTTACAATAAATCTGTAACAAAACTTAATATTTTACAGTAGGGACACTTTTCCATCACACCACTGTGAAGCCCTTTATGCAGTGAAATATTTAGAATTACATTAATATTTAGCTCACGTCAACTGAAGGTGGACCACAAGCTTCTGTGTGAGGCATATTCTTCATGTGTCCAGTATTTTTCAGAGGTACACTCCAACTTGTATGCTAAGATCTTTTAGTTCCAAATTACTGTGTGTCCCACAAACATTTAATAAAGTAGATGATTGTTTCTCTGTGGTAGAAGCAAAGCTATAGAATAAGTTTCTTTTACTGTCAGCCAAAAAGAGATTGTTGAGCTCCAGAATGTCTTTAAACCATATGTTATTACAAAATTAAATTCTGTTGAGACATCCCTTGATAGACAGACATTTCTGTGTATCATTCAGATCTCTAGGATGTAGTTTCTTCATGTTTTGTAGGTATAATTTTTCTGTTTGTCACTTACATTACTGTGACAAGATGCTCTGTCCTGTTGTTTCCCTCCCATCTGTTACTCATCATTCTGATCACTCTTTTTTAATCTACATCTGCCCTAATTCTGTACTTGTATTTCCTTTCCTTTTTTCCTTTCTGATTTATTTTTCCAATTGTACTCTTCTTTAACCTTATACATAGCTACACTGCCTCTTTCTGCCTTATCTCCTTTCTCTTGCAGCTTCTTCATGGGCTTTCTCCTCTCCTCTCCTCTCTTATCTTCTCCTCTCCTCTCCTTCCCTCTCCTCCCCTCCCCTCCCCTCTCCTCTCTTCTCCTATCCTCCCCTCTCCTCTCCTCTCCTCCCCTCCCCTCTCCTCTCCTCTCCTCCCCTCTCCTCCCTCTCCTCCCTCTCCTCCCTCTCCTCCCTCTCCTCCCTCTCCCTCTCCTCCCTCTCCTCCCTCTCCTCCCTCTCCTCCCTCTCCTCCCTCCTCTCCTCTCCTCCCTCCCCTCTCTCCTCCCTCTCCTCCCTCTCCTTCCTCCCTCTCTTCTCTTCCCTCCCTCCCTCTACTCCCTCTCCTCCCTCCTCTCCTCTCCTCTCCTCTCCTCCCTCCTCCTCCCCTCTCCTCCCCTCTCCTCTCTTCTCCTCCCCTCCCCTCCCCTCTCCTCTCCTCCCCTCTCCTCCCCTCACCTCTCCTCTCCTCCCCTCCCATCTCTTCTCCTCTCCTCTCCTCCCCTCTCCTCCTCTCCCATCTCCTCTCCTCTCCTATCCTCCCCTCTCCTCTCTTTTACTTCTCATTCTCTCTGTTTTGCCATATTCCTTTATGTCATCTTAATAACTCTCTCTTTCTACTCCACTTTACTCTGTACCATTTTATACGACCTGCAGCCCGGTCTTTTCCTCTTTTCTGTATTCTCCATTACTAACTATATTCTTTGGGTCACACTTAACTGCATTTAATTTCACTTTATAGCCTGACCTCTTACTCTGACTTTGCTGCACAGAGGGATGATCCCTGACTGTGACCCAGACAAACAGGGGTCAGTTAGCAGCCCCAGCAATCTGAGTTGTGTTGCAGCGAGCCTCCACCACCCTCCTGTAGTGTTACCACAAACTCCACAGTACAGTCTGTATGTTGGCCATACTACTAGATGCATCAGAACCCCCAGGGGGAGCAACAGCTGTACTATTCTTTAAAAAGTAACTACATTAAAACAAATAAAGAAATACACAGTAGTGGATCTTTGTGACTTAAGGGGTGAAGTCTGTTTCCTCATATAGGTGATTGCTTTACTTTCCATCGGCATTCAGTGCAATGTAAATTTTCTACGTCTGACACTTTTGATAGTGCATTTCCAGTTTGGAATTGGTCATAAGGCTCTGCAATTGCTAATCTGCTTATGTAACATGAGTCGTCCCAGGGCCCTTCTGTTCGAATGGGGCTGTATGCCAGTTATTTTTGAATCCAGCCCTATATGTGGATTATTATTTTTAATGCTTTGTGTGGTGTCTCATGAGTTTTAATAAGTCTGCTAGATTATAATGACCTGTGTAAAAATGCAGTACGTCACTGAAGTATCTGCCATGGTTTAATCAACTGTTAATAGGACCCCAGCATTCTCTCACACTTTCCTTACACACCACAGCGTTGCAGGTGTACTGTAAGTTGCAAGAATACATAGTAGGTGCAAAATAAAGGTTATGGTATTAAAAAAAAACAGTTTAATTCTGACACCTTATCAAATCATTATTTTGGTTTTAAGAACATAAACTGTGAAGATGATTGAATAAGAAACCAAAGACAAAGCTGCTTAGTCTAAGAAGCTTTACTGACAAGTGGTCTTCACTCAGTGATCTTTTGACTCTCTTTTTAATTTTTCTCTTTACTTTTTAAAAATACTTTATTTGTTCATTACAGCATGTTCCTAGTAGTGGCTTATATCATATAAAAATGTACCTAATGCAGCATGCCTTGAGTTAGTTTCAATGATTCCCATGAGCAAGGAATCAAAGTGACGTACTCCAAAGGTCTTCCTCATTTGGGACACCTTAGCAGTTGTGTTGTGTTTAGAAATGAGAACACAGTGGTCCCCAGGTTCTGCTTCCTGATGTACTGTAAAGAGGGTATGTGCTGAATGAATTCTTTCTAATGTGTGTGACAAGGTTTCTTCTCTTTTCAACTTTCTATCATTCACCTTGATATAACTCCTGTTCTTCAAGTTGAGAGAGAAATATACCTGCAGCATGTCTAAAGATGGCAGCTGATGGCAACCTGTTAACACCTTTTTTTGCATGGTTCATGATTTGGCTATCCTACTGTTCTTACTCTGAGTTTTTTGGCTGCTTTTATCTGGTGTTTCTCAGCTTTCTGTTTCAGCTCACTTTCCTTTGCCCGAGTTTCTGGAAGGTCCCGTGGGTGAGCTGTCTTTGTTGTTACTGTCTAATACCAAATGTCCAATTTCTTTTGGGGAATGTTACTGCTTCACTCTGTTCTTCTTGGCCCCACTTTCTTTTTGGATTTGTTGTTTATGCCTAACATCTTTGGAAGTTCTTGTAGAAGACCTGCAGCCATTTAATTCTGGGTGCTAAATGTTTCATCATTCCTGCGGAGTCTTTTGTCATTGTTATTACCCCATGCTAATGTGTCAGAGCATCTGCTGTAACATACTGTGGATTATTTACCTGATGTAAACTTTAGTTTTGGTTTTGTTTGGATTCGCAGTGTTGCCTAAAGAATATTTTTGGGACTGAAACTGACTTACCTGTTTTCAGACAGTGGGACATGTTTTTTTATTCATGTTATGCCTAATTTTTCTTACCTTGTTATAATTATTGTTTAGCTTCATATAGCCACTGTCTAGCTGCAAGTTTTCACAAGCAAACAAGTTTATATATGGTCCTCCCGATGTCTCCATGGAAACAGCAGCAGGACACTTCAGTCACATATTATCACGTCTTCTATTGTGGACTGTTGCCAAGCAGAAGAACTGCTTGTTTTGATTTGTAATTTATAGGAGCACCTCAGAAGCCTAAATTATATTGAATCTATTTTGAAAAATATAAAGAATGTGATGTTCTGGTATCTATCTCTGGAATTTACTAACCTTCTGTAAAATTTACTGTTTTTTAAGGTTGTTTAGTTTGTCATTGTACATAGTTGTTTTTTCAAATTTAACACAGAGTTCCAACTCAAGAGTACCTGCAATTTGAATAGTACTTAATATTTGTAATAAGTATTGTTTTTTCTATATTTTCATATTTGCATAGCTTCGGGCATTAGCTCTATAATAAAGTTGAAGATGAAAAAAGGCTAAGGATATCTTGTCACTTGTGTGTTCCCGAGAGAAGTATAGTGGCAGGAATTCCAATCTCTTTCCATCTAGGAAGACATCCCTGTCTAGACAAAGGATGTTCTAGTCAGCTGGGTAAACAGCTGTATATTAGGGTTGCTCCAATAAACCCATTAATCCCAAACCACATTCCTGGTGTTAGTTTGAAAGATGGTGATGCTGCCAGAAAATGCTCCACTAGGCAGATTCTGTATAATGACTGCTTTTTCACTTAGACAAAGTTGTACCTTTTTCCACCATAGTCAGTGATTTTACAGGTCTTACTGGCTAGGCCTGGACACCTGCTTCATATTGACTATTTAATTATTTATTTATTTAATTAATTTTACATTTGTTTATCAGGGACTAATATTATCCTATGGCCAAAGTGTATGTATCCATCTACTGAATGCAAAGCCTTCGATACAATACCCCACTCGGGCATTATAGATAAGCTCACCAGTTTAAATATAAACCCCTATGTCACTAGATGGGTTGCAAACTGGCTCAAGGACAGAACCCACATGGTTAGAATTGCTGGAGCCATGTCAGACTCCAAACCAGTTACAAGTGGCGACCCACAAGGCTCAGTCCTGGGACCTCTCTTGTTCGGTATATATTTCTCGGAGGTACAGGCCAACACGGAAGGACTGTGGCTGAACAAGTTCGCAGATGACTGCAAACTGGGCGCCATAATCAACTCTCCAGCCGACACAAGCATCCTCCAAAAGGGCCTCATAGAAACAGACAACTGGTGCCAGAGCCATGGCCTCAAGCTAAACACCAAAAAGTGTATAGTCATCCCCTTTGGAAAAAACAAAGTGCCCACAAATTACCACATAGGTGGTAATCCATTAAGTACAGAAGAAGTAATTAGGGACCTGGGGACCCAAGTTGATAGCAATCTCTCATCTGACAACCACGTGGCCAAAGTGGTTAGAACAACATTTTATATAGCCCACCTAATCATAAAGGGATTCACATCTAGATCAGAGGAGGTCATCGTGCCTCTTTACTCATCCCTCATCAGGCCCATAATTGAGTACAATGCCCCTTTTGGGATGTACCTTACCAGACACCTGCAGCAACTGGAAAGACCCCAAAAGTACCTCACCAAGAGGATCAAAGGGCTCAAACAGATGTCATATGCTGCCCGGTTAAAGAAACTCCAGCTGTACTCAGTGACATACCGCCTGCTCAGAGGCGATCTGTGCCTGATGTATAAAGCCACGTCCAACCCAGAATTAATGGACATGCTGCACCTCAGAAAATCCAAATCCCATCGAGCTACGCGCTCGAGAGACTTGAACCTCAGCACTGAAATAAATAGGACATGCTGGAGGGACAGATTCATAACCCAGAGGCTCCCTTCACTCTGGAATAAAATCCCAGTCCAGGTTAGGCAAAGTCCCTCATTGACTCTCTTCAAGAGGAATCTTGATGAGTGGATGGGAGATCGTAGGTTTACCCCGGGTATCACTTCTGTGTCACTGTTAGACAGAGGCACAGTATACTAACCTCGAAAAAGGGCATAGCAAAATTAATTTAAAATGGGTGGCGAAAGCCAAACACACTCTGGCTAGGCTTATAAATGCCCTAGGGCAGATAGCCTAGTATGAACCTATGAACCTATAAGTTCATAGGCAGATACTAGTCTGCCCATTTATAGACTACTACAAGCCTAGATAATAACCAGTGGTCAGAATCAAACTCTGTACCTTGTATCTGTGAGATATGGACTATAACCATTATGTCAACCCCCTGTAAAAAAAAAACAAAAGACAAACCTTTATTTTAAACTGAAGTCTAAACACTGTAGCTCTCCATGTTTGATATAAACTGTAGTAAGTGCTTGCTACATTTGTGGGAGAATAATAAGACGAAGTAATTAGGAGTATAAGGGATAAAAAAGTCTTCTGTTATGGCAGCTAAAGATATGTGAGAAGAGACTAAACCATAAGATAATGCAAAAACTGTGAAGCTTGGATATAGATAGCAAGATACAAGCACTGAAAATGTTTTTAGTCCCTATAGTTTTATATATAGATCAAACATATTTTTATCAACCAGAGGAGAAGGTGTGGGCAATAATTAATAAAGACTTGAAGGAAATTTTCTGAGATGGGGAAGAGGGCAAGAGCTAAATGGGGTAAGTTGAGCCTTCCAGTCTTAGAACAAGGTGGTTTAGGATTACCCAATTTGAAGGGATATTTTAGAGCAACAGAGTTAAAGCTCATACACGTAAGAGCTGATGATGAAGAAGTGGAGAAGTTAAAGAAATAATGAGTGAGTGGGATTTTCTGTGCAGATCCTTAAGGAGAATAACAACAACCGTGCAGAATATTATATTCATAAAGAAGCCAATAGCAATGACTGCAAGTAGGGGTACAGAAAATAGACAAGTAGAGGCTGGAATTTACTGGGAAAACTGGCAGAGGGACAGAGGAATTGGGAGCAAATAACTAGAGAGGGAACGGTTATACATTGTAATGAGGCCGAGAAGATGTGTGAACTGCAGGTTAGAGACTGACTTCCCTACCTGGGATTGATATCAGCCTATAGTCTAAGACAGTTGTTCCGAAACTTTGCAAGCTGGAGGACCCCTTTTATAAAGGAAAAAATTTTGTCGGACACCTCTCGGTGGCGGCACACATACGTTACATTTGGATCAACCCCCAAACCCCCCAGTCAGCCCCCACCACCACCATGCAGCTATTTCGGTGTCCCATTACTTGGCTAATTCTCCCCAGATGCCATAAACACTGTTCAAAACTCTCAGTGTGCATACTGTTTTCTGCTTTACTTCTACAATGATTACAGATGATTGGAGTTAATTTAAAACTTGTATTTCAAATTTTATAGCACAAACACCGATGGACATTTGCTAAAGCAAAACAGACATTTGCTAAATCTAAACAAAACAATATAGTCTCAATGAAAACAGACTTAACATTACAACTTCTCTGCCTTTGAAACTCACATTCACTGAAACAGCATTGAAACCCACATTCAAAGAAAATGCATCTGGCCAGTGGCGGATTAAGTTTACCTTTGGGCTGTTTTCAAAGCACAGGTCCCTTGTGAACATTTTTAGGAGCATGCAAATGTTCTTTGATTCACTTTCCTGATTGTATAATTACATTTGAATACACAGTAATTAAATTATATCCCTTGTATAATACAGCACCACTTGGTAGTACGTGTTTTAAATGTATAGTACTGCACATTTTCCAGTAAGCAGTGATAAAACATATGAACCAATAATGACAAAACCACCCAGTTAAGAAAATTTCAACCATAAAGGGCCGCTCAAACTTCTGTCATTACAATCCACCAATATCAGTCAATATGCACGATCTCTGCAGAAGTCATCTAAATAATCCCACCTTAAAGAGATTTGTAACTAATGAAAGGTTGCTGCTAGCAAACACATTTATTTCAGTGTTTCATCTACAAATCCAGTGCCTGCTGCCCTTGAAGAATAAATTGCCTACTTAAAAAAATGATAAGCTGGTAATATTGCATGGATGGCGAACTGAAAACAGGTTCATAGTTACTAGGCATCTCATCCAAAAGAGGACGTATTCAGGACTTCAGTACCCAGCCAGTAAAAATGCAAAACAGTATCAACAATACATCAGTATGCTGTGGTAGTAGAACCCCCACAGCCTTCTGCATTACCATACACGCATGCTACCTGCTGTGCTACTAACACAGCTTTAAAAGGCTGCACCACAATAGTGACACTATTTGGTAACTAGCTAAACAAATCTGTCGCACATTGTAAACAGACTTAGCATGAGCAGCAGTAAACCTCTCTTCACTTGAAGCTCACAATTCTATGAAAATCAACTTGAAACTAAATTTCTTGAAAAACGCACCTGCCATAATGGGGGGACTGACAGCCAAAACTTAGGACACATTTTAATATTTGGTCTTGTAAACTTAGAAAGTTAATAGAACAAGTTTTACATTAGTACAAATTTTCTGAAGACAATGAAATCTGATGTTCAGATGTCTGCAATTATTTTCTGACTTCAGTCATCAATGATTTGCCAGGGATTTTCCAGGAAAAACACAATTTTATTAGAAACAGACTGAAAATATGAGGCAAAAATATGGACATTCGGCAAAAACCTGGACAGCTAAAGGGTATGCTTGCCTACCTCTTTATGCTGCCTACCTCTTACACATGCCATTTTCCCTCTTACACACACATCCACACACCTGCCTGCCTCCCTCTTACACACACACACACACACACACACACACACACACACACACACACACACACACACACACACACACACACACACACACACACACACATCTACTTACCTGCCTCCCTCTTACACACACATAGGCACACACACACGCACACACGCACACACGCACACACGCACACACGCACACACACACACACACACACACACATCTACTTACCTGCCTCCCTCTTACACACACATAGGCACACGCACACACACACACACACACACACACACACACACACACACACACATCTACTTACCTGCCTCCCTCTTACACACACATAGGCACACACACACACACACACACACACACACACACACACACACACACACACACACACACACACACACACACACACACACACACACACAATACCTCTCAACCTCTTTAGTGCAAGAAATATGAACAAACCCTGTCATAATGTGGGGAACAAAGGGCCAAAGCTAAGGATGCATTTTAAATGTTGCTCTTATAAACTTAGAAAGTTGATAGAACAAGTTTTGAATTAATACAAATTTTCTGAAACGTATGAAATCTAAAGCTCAAAAGTATGGCATTATTTTCTTCAGTCCTCAATGATTTGTTAGAGGAAACCCATTTTATGCAAAACGGACCAAATAAGGCAAAAATCTGGTGCACTCTGCGAATATCTGGTCAACTGACAGCTGCTCTCAGGCACTGCTTATTATTAAAGCCTTGATAAAAAGAAAAAAAAATACCTTCAAGTTCTGTCAACAAGATCGCCTGGATCAATCATCAACTCTGCATTAATTTCTATTTGCTGGCAAAAGGGAGAGAAAGCAGACCCATACCCATGCAGTGACCAACATTAATACGGGACCTGTCTTACTTGGAGGGAACAGAATAGTTGTTTAAATTTCCCTCCAAGTTCTAACTGCTGGCAGAAAACACAGGGCAAGTGAGCAACTGCTCAGTATCAGCCGCAAACATGGAAGTTGTTACTTCTTGTCCTCTAAAAACTAAGGGCAAGCAGCTGCTTAGCCCACTGCTCAGCTGCAAACAGGGAAGTTCCTTTCTTGTTTTTTTTTTAAATAAATTGTGGATGAGCGGCACAACTTTTCTTTCTCCATTTACAGGGACGGGTCATGAATGATGCCCAAAAGCCAGGTGGGTGCAAGTGAGCTCGTGGACCCCTTGAGTTTATTGTACAGACCCCAGTTTCAGAAACACTGGTCTAAGAGAAAAAGATAAAGGAATCCTAAGTGAAATACCTGATCTGTTAGAGTTTTTCCTTGCCTCTACTACAGAAACTGCTGTTAAAATAGGGATAACTAGTAGGTCATAAAAAGTATTGCATGATAACTATAAGAGTTAATCAGAGGAAGCTGCAACGGAACAATGGGATGACATTTGTGTAGCTCTTAAGTATGCAACAAACTCCAAAAGGTTTATGATTTTTTGCTTACGAATGATCGCATACCTATTTTTATACCCCAGTCAGACTTCAGATAATTTTTCCTCAGGTAGATAGCAAATGTTGGAGGTGTGTTGAAGAAGAAAGAGATACCTGGAAGCATATGTTTTGGGAGTGTAATGAGTAGGCAGACTTTAAGATTTCCCTACAGAGTACTCTGTCAGAAATATTTGGTGAGGTGAGACACAGGATCTGATTTGCCAAGACATAGCAAGACCATGTTAAGTTTAATTCTCCTGCAATTACTAGAAAATGGAACTGTAAAGTCCCAAACCATATGTGAAGTGCTGAACAATGTAAAAGTGGTAAAAAAGAGCTGCAGGACGGATATTTAGAAAAAGGGAAGGAACAAATTACATACAAATAAATGGAATGTGTGGGAAAGATACATGCAGAATACATGTTCAGGAGGGGGAGTGAGGTTTAAGGGAAGGCAAGAATTGTTCAATTTATGGAATGTAGCCCCCCTGCAAATATATTAACTGGAAAGGTTGCTGTCATTCGGCAACTCACTATGATACTTCTTTTGGAATGTGTCAGTTTGGAGTGTCGGGCATTCGTAGTTCGGTGATGTGAAGTTTCACTAATGTGGAACTTCGTGCTTCTTGTCTCTGTGTTCTAATTATTGGTCTACTGAGATTTCAGTAATCTCAAGTAGACCCATATATATATATATATATATATATATATATATATATATATATATATATTTATATGTATATATATATATATATATATATATATATATATATATATTTATTTATTTATATAGATGTGAGTGTGTGGGTGTGTGTGTCTGTATATATATATATATATATATATATATATATATATATATATAGATATATATATAGATATATTTATACATATATAGGTCTACTTTCATTCACTGAAAACACATTTCACTGAATTTCAATTCATTCACACCAAATCGCTGAAAGCTCAAATCACTGAAAACTCATTTCACCGAATCTCATTTCACTGAATGCAGAATACTGTAAGGCAAGTAAAACGTATATGCCTTTTGCTCCACTGTAGTGTGATCCTGGAGTAAGTGTATGTAGTTAGCAAAGCCCACCCCCCCCGTAGTCTGTTGTTAACTTTCAATGAAATGTGATTCATAAATATAAAAGCAAACTAGATGAGGGGCTACTCCCCCCTCCATACCCCCTATTTGTGGGGCTGTGTCCCTCACACTCCCCCTAACTATATATACTAACTCCAGGATTGCACTACAGTGTGGAAAAGGGCATATGCATTTTACTGGCCTTACAGTACTCTGAATTCAGTGAAATCTGATTCGGTGAAATGAGTTTTCAGTGATTTGAGCTTTAAGTGATTTGGTGTGGGTGAATTGAAATTCAGTGAAATGTGTTTTCAGTGAATGAAAGTAGATCCATATATATATATATATATATATATATATATATATATATATATATATACAATAATTAGATAGTACAGTAGTATACATGTAGTAATATGCAGAGTACACATCAATTAGTTAGTCTAGTCGAAGTATTCAGTATAGTTTTCTAGTTGTTGTTGTGTCTTTCGGCTTTTCCCGGTAGATACGCATATATATGATCGAACATTTGAATGTTCGAAAATGTGAAAAAAAGAAATAAACAAAAAAAAGATCTAAACACTGCCAACCCCCATGCACCCCCCACCCCCTTTTAAATATACCAACTCCGAGATCTCACTACATTGCGGTAAAGGGAAATCTTCCCATTCCGTGCTCTATGGTGATCCCCATTCAGACCGGTCGAGCTTTTAAAAGTTCGACCATCTGAAGGGGACCCATATATATATATATATATATATATATATATATATATATACATATACATATATATATATATATATATATATGTGTGTGTGTATATTTATTTCACATTTGTACATAGTATATATATGTATATATATATTTATATATATATATATATATAAATATATATCACCTAAACACACTGTTCAAACTCAGCCTCTCTACAGGCTACATACCCATAGAGTGGTGCACAGCAACAGTTATCCCGCTCCACAAAGGTGGAGCCACAACGAACCCCAGGAACTATCGCCCTATAAGCCTGACTAGCCTGGTCTGCAAGGCTATGGAGCACATCATCATGGTTCATAGGTTCATAGGTTCATAGGTTGGTACTAGGCTATCGGCCCTAGGGCCTATACAAGCCTAGCCATAACAATTCCCTGGCTATTTCTTCCCACACTATTTACTTCCCTGGACCCCTGTCTAGCAGGGCGACTGACGTGATCCCTTGGGTGAATTTCCTTTCTCCCATCCAGTCAAACTCATTAACAGAGACATTAGGAACCTCCAAACATTGGACCCTACCCAGTTTGGCTTTGTTAAAGGCAGATCATGCCTCCTAAACCTGGTGGACTTCTTTGAGACAGTTACCAAAGCTTTAGACGAGGGAAAGGAGGTCCACACAGCCAACCTAGACCTCACAAAGGCTTTCAACAACATTCCCCATTCTGGTATTATAGACAAGCTCACCCGCCTGAACATAAACTCCTATGTCACGAGATGGGTTGCCAGTTGGCTCATGGATAGAAAACACAGTGAGAGTTGCAGGCTCTAGGTCTGACTCTAAACCGGTTACAAGTGGCGTGCCCCAGGGCTCAGTCCTGAAACCCCTCCTATTCGGTATATACTTCTCAGAGGTACAGGCAAGCACAGGACGACTATGGCTGAGCAAGTTCGCAGATGACTGCAAACTGGGGGCCATAATTGACTCTCCGGCTGATACAGACATCCTCTAGAAGGGTATCACTGAGATGGATACCTGGTGTCAAAATCATGGCCTCACGCTAACTGCCAAAAAGTGCATAGTCATCCCCTTTGGAAAAAAAACAAAGTACCTGTGAACTACCACATACGTGGTAGTCCCCTAAATACAGAAAATGTAATAATGGATCTGGGGACCCAAGTAGACAGTAATCCCTCCTTTGATAATCAGATTACCAAAGTGGTTAGAAAATCCTTTTATGTGGCCCACCTAATCACAAAAGGGTTCGCATCTAGAACAAAAGATGTTATTGTGCCCCTCTACTCATCACTCATCAGACCCATCATAGAGTACAACGCCCCATTTGGGATGTACCTTACAAGACACCTACAACAGCTGGAAAGACCACAGAAGTACCTCACCAAGAGGATTACTGGCCTCAAACAGATGCCCTATGCAGCTCGACTAAAGAAACTCCAGCTGTACTTGGTTGCATACCGCTTACTCAGAGGTGATCTCTGCCTGACATACAAGGCCATGTCCAACCCAGAACTGATGGACATGCTCCACCTAAAAAAAAAAAACAAATCCCCAAGAGCCACATGCTCTAGTGATCTAAACCTCACCACAACGATAAATAGAACGTGCTGGAGGGAAAGATTCCTGTCCCAGAGACTCCCCATGCTTTGGAACAGGATTCCAGTCTACATTAGGCAGAACCCCTCACTAAGACTCTTCAAGAGAAACCTTGACGAGTGGATGGGAAACAGAAAATTTACCCCGGGGATCACTGCAGTGACTCTGCTGGACAGAGGCACAGGGAACTAATGTCTCTGCTGGACAGAGGTACAGGCAACTAATCTAAGGGGGCGGCGAAAGCCAACACATTCTGGCTAGGCTTATAGATGCCTTCGGGCAGATAGCCTAGTACTTACCTATGAACCTATGAACCTATATATATATATATATATATATATATATATATATATATATATATATATATATATATATCTATATATATATATATATATATATATATATATATATACATATATATATATTTATATATATATATATATATATATGGATTCACTACTAAATCCCGAAACCGCACAATCCCTACATGAAGAATACCGACGCCCAGAAGACCCAAAACAACAAAACAACAAAATAAAACCCCAAAACCAGCAATAACAACATGTATATATGGGGGCAAGCCCCCCTGCACCCCCCACCCCCCATAACTTAAATATACCTTCTCCGAGATCGCACTACAGTTGGGAGAATGGCAAACTTACCTTTACTCACTCTACGGCAATCTCCATTATTCGCTGTCGGGATTCTGAAGTTTCATTCTTCTGGGCGTCGGTATTGTGGGCGTCGGTATTCTGTGGTCTTGGGCTTTCGTAGTGTTCCTATAAATATATATCTATACATATATATATATATAGCTACTGATTGATCATGCTTCTTAGTTTATGAAACAGATTTAGATTCATTGTCAGGTATGAACTTTGCAATAGATTCACATTCCATAGCTGTTTTCTCTGGGAAAATAACTCTTTTGTTTTGAACAGTTTCAGAGAACTATACTATTCCTCGGTTTATATTGGCAGCATCTAACTTCCTTGTCAGCGTTTAGCCAGTGTGGGGTATGTCCTGTATTAAGGTTGACTCTTTTGCCAGATTTTCTTGCCCATGGGTGCAAGATGAATATTAGATTGCATTTAGCAGTTTGATTTATTCCCGCCTGCCTGCCCAGAATGTCTGGTGGAATTCTATACAAATTCTTATCACCATTGACTGCACAGATTACCTTTCTCTAGGACTTGAAGTGTTAAATTTTCAAGCAGTGTTTGCTGCCATCAAGTGGTGCTTTTTTGAACTGCTGCTTCTTTGACAGTATGTACACAGTATTTCAGTGACCTAGTTCATATGTTCATAGGTGTATTCTTGGGTAATGACCACTAGGGCCTTTTTAAGTCTAGCCAACCAGCCTTAAGGGTAGTGTACACTTTCCTTAAGGAAAAGCAAGGCAGCAAAAAGGGAAAACTAGTCGTGTAGGCGTGATTACTCTTGATTTCCTCATATAAATTACAGAAATAGACCGTTGTCACAACTTTTTATGTAAGGTTTGTCAGAGATCACTTTGCATTCTTATTAAAAATAAGAAAACACGATTCAAGCTGGTATTGCTTGTTTAAACCATGGTTTATTAAGTTAAGAGAAGAGATAAGCACTTTTGCCCTAGTCACAACTTCATCAGATCTAACATATGCATATTATTAACAATTAATATATACTTTTCTATTTTCCATATAAATAGCCATGTAAATTATAACAAAGGCTATACTCCAATAGCACTTAAACTGATCACATTCAATAACAGTGACTGGAACAACGGCATTAAAATTGATAACATTCAATAACAGTGATTGGACGATGGCACTTAAACTGATCACATTCAGTGACAGTGATTGGAACAGTGGCACTAAAACTGATCACATTCAATAACAGTGACTGGAACAGTGGCACTAAAACTGATCACATTCAGTAATAGTGACTGGAACAGTGGCACGAAAACTGATCACATTCAATAACAGTGATTGGACGGTGGCACTTAAACTGATCACATTCACTGACAGTGATTGGAACAATGGCACTTAAACTGATCACATTCAGTGATATTGATTGGAACAGTGGCACTTAAACAGATCACGTTCAGTGACAGTGATTGGAACAGTGGCACTGTGACTGGTGTTGTTAACTCCTTATCTAAGTTAGTTCAAAGTCACTGTGCATCTGGCTGTTGATCAGTGCACACTATGTATAATGTCAAAGGACAACGTAGGCATGTAGTCCTGCAGTTGTGATACATTAATATTGTATATAATGAAACATATAATGTAATGAAATAGATGGCAGTGAGACTATACTCTGTGTGAAATGCTGTCATAGGATAGAGGAGAAAAATGTGGTGACCAGAACTCAAAATGGTACTAAGGAGAGAGGTGTAATTAGGATTTAACTGTGTGTCCACTTGGTTACATAGTCTGAATGTATATCACTTAGCACTTTTACAATGTAGTTGTGCACCCAGATATTATCGTCTAGATAGCACTGCTGCAGATATTTGTGGCTAGTCACCCTGCCCTTATTTTGTGGTACATCTGTACTAGCATTTAGAGTTGTTGTTGTTCTGGCTTTTCCCGGTTAGGGGTCACCACAGCAGAACTCCAGTCCGCTAATGATTGGCAGTAGATTTTTTTTTTTTACAGTGGCGAGGTGCCAACTTGATGCCTGACCTTCAACGAAGGCATGCCCATTCACACATGTCTTTCGAACGCCACTCGACCATGGGAAGGACATGCAGACTCCACACAGAAGGCGCTCCAGCCAAGAATCGAATGGGATAACCTCTTGCTGTGAGGCGACAACACTACTGCTGCATCACTGTGGCTTTACACTGGTATTTAGAGTTAATAGTGGAATATAAATACAGAGACACTTTTATTTCAGCACAGCAGTTGCAATGTAGAAATAATTTAGCTTATTTAGTGCTTAACATGCTTTGTTTTAGAGTTAATGGGGTTTGTTTAACACATTTATGTACCAACGTGTAGTATAGAATAGAAATTAAGTTTTTCAAATGCACTGTACTGCACAGATCTGAAAACATGATATCAAATGCAGGTAGTAAAGCTAGAAATGCAGACTTTGTCAGAAAGGGGTGGGGAAAATTGTGTTGTGTGTGCAGGGTCTTGGTATGTAATGTGACTAAGACATGGGTTGGGATGGAAAGATTACATAAAGAAATTAATCAATTAAAGTATCGTATTCAAATGGTGAGAGTTTCTGTTATAATAAATGGCAGAGTCCAGATATAAGGTTGAAGATGCAGCAATGGATTTTGTACACCAAGTCCGTACCATCTGGAAAGCCTCCCACATTATACCACTTCATAAGGGAGGCTCATCAACAGACCTGTCTAACTACCACCCAATCGCAATCCTGTCACCACTGTCTAAGATACTAGAGAGAATCTTTCACAAGCAAATCACAGATTACCTGCATGCCAACAAACTACTAACCAATACTCAGCACAGCTTCTGATCATATCACAGTACTACCACTACACTAATCTTCTTCTTTCGGCTTTTCCCGGTTAGGGGTCACCACAGCGGATCACCTGTCCGCTCATAATTGACAGTGGAGTTTTACGGTATCGAGTTGCCAGCCCGGCGCCCAACCTTCCACAGAAGGCACACGCACGCACTCACACCTAGGGCCAATTTAGAGTGTCCAATCCACCTACAGCATGTCTTTGGGATGTGGGAGGAAACCGGAGCACCCGGAGGAAACCCATACGACCACAGGGAGGACATGCAGACTCCGCACAGTTGGCACCCCAGCTGAGGATCAAACCGGAGAACCTCTTGCTGTGAGGCGGCAACGTTAACAGCTGCACCACCGTGGCCACCCTAAACTACCACTGCGCTAATGACATTTATTAATGTGTCAACTTTCACAGAAACAACAGAAGTTATGTATCCTCTATCTTCCTAGACCTATCAAAAGCCTTTGATATTGTCTCACAAATAAACTTCTAAATGTCATCTCTGAGTTAAACTTATGCCAATCTACCCTTGCATGTTTCCAGGACTACCTAACTAGGCACCAGCAAGCAGGACGTTGGAACAAACACTATCTCCTCTTTTTCCAGTGACGCTAGGAGTCCCAC
The DNA here is from genome assembly GCF_019279795.1 of Protopterus annectens. Lineage (NCBI taxonomy): Eukaryota > Metazoa > Chordata > Ceratodontiformes > Protopteridae > Protopterus > Protopterus annectens. Next base: position 1,885,370,171 of record NC_056729.1, read on the forward strand.
AAGGCTCAATTTTAGGCCCCCTACTCTTCTCAATATTTACAAACAACCTCCATACCTCAACCCCACAAGCCTCACTCATCCAATCTGCAGACAATTTGACAGTGATATTCACTGCTACTACCATACAGGAACTTCAAACACTATCAGAACAATCCTTCCTAGCAGTAGAGACCTGGCTAACAAACTGCCAACTAATTCAGAACCTCAAAAAAGACAACCTCATGATTTTCCAGCCCACTAAATCAATTGTACCCACTACCACATATAACATTGTTTCATTAAATAACACTACCGTCTCCCCTAACCTCACAACAAACTTCTGGGAGTCGAAATTGATTGCAACATGAGATATGACATCCACATATCCCATACAATAAAAAAAGTACATAAAAATCTTGAAAAACTGTATAGGAACAAACACTACTTCACAAAAAACACTAAAGCTACTATTGCTCAGTCTAACCCGATCCCCACACTGCTCTGCATCTCCCATACTCACAAATCTAAGAAAATCTGAGTTTGCAAAACTTGAATCCCATTATAATAAAATTGCAGATGTGCTACAACCTCGCCATTTAGATCAGACCACTGTATAGCAATTAAAATCTTAACTGGCTGGAACTCCCCCCAGCTCCTTCTCTTTAACCAGTTAACTATGGCCCATAAAATCTTCTATCAACCTGAGAAAATATCTGCCCAGCAAAAATTACTCCAACCATATCCTACTGCCAGAAGTCTACGCTGCACCAACAAGCCCCTCATTAAGATCAATATAGCCAAAAACCTAGCTGGAGAATCCCTTTTCTCAAATTACATTGGCAAAATCTGGAATGCACTACCACATGACATTACAAATACTCCAGCCCTGTCTCAGTTTAAAAAAAATGCTAAAATCTCACTTATCAAACAAGTGGCTGTGCCCTTGCTCTGCTCTTGACTAAACCGTCTCTCTCAGACAATACTAATACCTCTACTTCACTGATACTAACACCACGCTTACTATAGGTCAACTAGCTCTGATGACAAACAAGAACAGTTAACCTAAAAATAACCATGCAAGTCCTACACAGAAATTGCATAATGTTGTAAATGTCTCTCATTTCTCTATTCTATGCCTACCTACACTTTATTTTAATTTTCTGATTCTTTATAGAAACAGTTTAAGATCTCAAATTGTATTAGTTATGTTTTGCTATCCTATGTTCTTGTATTATAACTGATTACTTAGTTAACATATAGGTTCCTGATTGTTTAAACTCTGTTATCTAGTATCTGTATCACACTGTGTTGTCAGTTCTAATCAAATGTTGTTAAAGTGTCCAGTCGGACTTTCCTGGTAATAAAATGTAAAATAAATAAATACATAAAAATGAGACATGTAAAGTTTCCATGTTTAGGTTTCAAAGGGAGGGATATAAGAGATAGTGAAATATGTTTGTTCCACTCACAGGTGATTTTACTATGTGAGCAAACAGAAAAATTAAGAGATTAACTGCTGCGAAAGAGACTGAAGATGTAGAAACTGGAGGAACACATTATGTTGAGAGGGGAATTGGAATACATAGCACTTGGGAGAGTTGTATGTCTGAAGGTTGCTAATGAGGTTGCTGAGAATGGTGGATATGTTAGAGATCATCAGAGTAAATGGAACAGCAACATGAGGGGGGGATGATGAGTGAGATAGGAATATGAAAGCAGAAGGTCTTACAGGTGAAAATATAACAAGCCAGGCTGGTTCAGAATGAGTTAATGGAGGATATTTAATCTTGTGATGATGTATTGAGACAAATAAGATCAACAGCGTGTTTCTTCCTCCAGTACCTGATGATCATTTTCCCACTTCCAAGTGACTGTACCCCTTTATTCCAATATGGGAACACATCTGATTTTTACATGGTCATCATCCAAACAGCTAAGTCTACCCTTGGTTGCATATGTGGGCACATCCACCAAATTGAGGGCCTGGTGTGCCTTTGTCTTCCACATAACTGTGATGAAGGTTACTGCTTGAAAGCAGCTTGGCAGAGACAAGCACTTGCCCATGGCCAATACATTGCATGCTGTGCAGCCATTTCCATTGCAGTGGCCCAGACCACCTTTATCTCCTCAGGCTGGGTGCATTGCCAATGACCACTCATTCCTGCCCTCCTCGACCAGTTCCTGCACAATTTCTGAGCTGCAGCCAAGACGTTCATCCCTCTGCACCACAGAACTGGTTAAGATGGATCATATCTTTGAAATGCATGGACAATGTCCTTGTGTAAGAGGTTGTTTGGAAAATGAAAGTGTATGAAACTTTGCAGCTGTTAACAGTACATCTCATCTATATGGTGATAATTGAAAAGGGTGGGATCTAGTCATTCTCTTAGATGTATGGTTAGTAAAAAGTCAACTACAACAATGAGCTGAAGGTCAGAGCTGAAAAAAATGCACTTGGTGGCACTGCAGTGGTGTGGTTGTAATTCATGATTCTCTTACAAGGTTTGTTAATTAGATGAGGTGCTAAATCTTTGAGGAAGTCTGAAGTAGATGAGAATTGTTCCAAATTTAACATTAACCACAGCCGGAAATGTTTTTAAAAACTTTTGCTATAAAGATGTGCCATTTGCATGTCATATTCCAGATATATTTGAAATACTTGGAAAAAGGTATTCTGCAGAGAAACTCAAGGATCTAGCAATACACCCCATTGTTTCTGAATCCCATTCCTGAGGCAGATACTGCTGAGAAGGCCAATATTAGTCAAAAGGTGAGTGATTTAAATGGTGCTGTACTGGGGATGATTATGCAGCATTGGAAAGTGAGTACCTGGGGTGAAAAGGGTCTGCACATGCCAGTGCAAAATTACTTGTGCATGTGGATAGGAACTGTCTGTTAATGCAGTCATTAAATGTTTCAATGGTAGCAGTTCAGTGCAGTCACCATTCTATGGATAGATGAATAACAATTCGGCATACTGTGCCCTTCACACCTCTGGTGTTTAAGTCCCAAATAGAAGTATTGACAGTATTTAGAGGTGGTGACTCAGGGGTATATTCCAGCAGTAACTCTTAACTGACTAGGGTACTTGATAATGTCTTTACTTTTTAAGTTCCCAAACAGTATTTCATGTGGCTTTAGTATAAATTTTGACAATTCCTTTCCTGTTTATACATATACATGTCCAAGGGGGATTTCTTAGATTCAGTAAGCCAGAATCAAAATAAGGAAATTATCATGTGACCAAGTGCTGCAATCTCCTAGCCAAAGACTTTGCGAATATTAGCAATGTTAAAAAAGAAGAAAGGCGTAGTTAAACTTCAGTATATTTCCAAGTAAAAAATGTAACACATTTTTTTTAAACTTTACATAGTTCCTTAAAAGTGAAGTAAAATAAAACTCTTTTCTTTCCTTTTTGTCTTTTATACAGTTATTTAAACACATTTAAAAACTGATACTGTCCTTGTACATCTTATTTACTTTTTATAAATTTTCTTTTTTAAAATGTATTTTTTTTAAAAAATCATGCAATTTTTTTCACAATACTTTGAAGATATATTAAAGTAACAGTTCTTTAAAAATATTGAAATTATAGTTTATACAAATATAACAATCACTGATAAAATAAATAAAATGTAATATAAAAATATGAGCATGACATGATGCTAATTTGTTATTTAAATGTTAAGACATTTTAAATGTGAATAGCTAGTCATTAGTGTCTAAGTTTTATATATATATATATATATATATATATATATATATATATATGGTTCCCATTCAGAAGCCTGAAACATCATAAGCCTGAAAATCAAAATCCTGAAACCAAAAGCCTGAAAATTCAGAATCCTGAAAACTCAAAATCCTGAAAGCCCAAAATCCTGAAACTCAAAATCCTGAAAACACAAAATAGATATACTGATGTCATTGTGGCTTTGCTATTGTTAGCCCTGTGGTGTTAGGTCATGCGTTGGGGTCAGGTAAGTGTGCGGTTGGTTTTATGTTAGGGTTAGGGGTGGTTTAAGTGAGTTAGGGTTAGGGCAGGTTAGGCATGTATGCAATAGTGACAAATATTGGGGTTAGAGGCGGTTTAAGTGAGTTAGGGTTAGGGTGCGGCTCAGGTGAGTGTGCAATAGTGACGGACCTTAGGGTTAGGGTCAGGGTCAGTTGGTAGATATTAGTGTCTTTATAGTGACATATTAGCATTATTTGTGTTTTCAGGATTTTGAGTTTCAGGATTTTGGGCTTTCAGGATTTTGGGCTTTCAGGATTTTGAGTTTTCAGGATTCTGAATTTTCAGGCTTTTGGTTTCAGGATTTTGATTTTCAGGCTTATGATGTTTCAGGCTTCTGAATGGGAACCATATAGATATATATATATATATATATATATCAATTATTTTACATTTATGTCGACTTTCATCATTTGTTCAGTTCAGTTGACTAAATTTTTATTTGATCGACCCCTTTGCCCATAAATGTTATGCGACCATATAATTGATAGGGGTGTGGGTGGGGGGGCCCACAGCTGGCGAGGGGTGTAGGGAAGGGAAAAACAGTCAAATCTTAATTGTGGTCAATTTCACTCAAATTCATGAACTTTCAGTCAAAAATATCATCATAGTATAAGACATATATATATATATATATATATATATATATATATATATATATATATATATATATATCAATAACAATTTGCATGGCTTTTTATATGGAAAATAGAAAGGTATGTATTACTTGCTACTGATATGCATAAGTTATAGCTGATGAAGTTGTGACAAGGGCGAAAGAGCTCATCTCTTGTTTTAACTTAATAAACCATGGTGTAAACAAGCTTAAATCATGTTTTCTTATGTTTAATAAGAATGCAAGGTGATCTTTGATATGGATCTTACATAAGAAGTTATAAAAGCACTTTGCTTTAATAATTTGTATGCTGATATCATTCCTATACAGGTTTTCCCTTTTTTTGCTTTGTTCTTCCTTAAGAAACATGTGCACTACCCTTAAGGTTGGAAAACTACATTTCCTTCATCTTAGCTTACAGTGTCTGTCTATACATATGTGTATCTATCTACAGATAGATAGATACATATATGGCTTACCAACAAGTTATCAAATGTCAACTTATAATACCTGGACAACCAGCAGCAGAGCAGGTGTTTTGTTCAAGATCGCGGTACAGTGGGGATCAGGCTATTTGCCCTTTCACCACTGTAGTTGTAGTGCAATCTTGGAGATGATAAATATAATTAGCAGGGAATGTTGGTGGTGCAAAGCGGCTTGTCCCACTGCAAAAAAAAAAAAAAAAAAAAAAAAAACAAGGTTTGTCCTTTTGGTTTGTGTTTTTTGATTGGCGGACAATTGATAAGATGTGCTCGATCAGTTGTCATTTGATGGGTGTCATTTCTGACGACTTATTGGACATCCATATACATACTGTATATCTGTATGTGTGTGTGTGTGTGTGTGTGTGTGTGTGTGTGTGTAACAAACTCTTAAATGTCAGTTTAAAACTAATGTTAAGTAACCAAAAGCATACTTTCTATAAAGAAATTGTGTTTATTTTTTCCTTGGTGGGGCTGACATAGTGTTTGAAAGTGCTTTTTACTGCATTTTTTATGTTAAAAAATGGTTGTTTCACCAGCATTTGCTGCTTATCATCTACAAAGAGGCTCCATTTTCAGCTTGACCATAGAACAGACTACCAGTCCCACAGTCTGTCCTTCCAGCCACAAAATGAAAAAGTTAAACAGCCTTTGCCACCAGAACAGGCTGGCAGTTTCCCCTCAGATGCAGGTGGTTGACTCTCCCATGACCATTTGTTATACCCCAGACCCCTCATCTTTTACCCCAGGTCCTCTGGTGTAGCACCTACAGCCACTATAGACCAGGGGTTTGGCACATCCTGTGTGGCTGTTGGAGTCCCCTTATTGGGCAAAGGAAACAGAGAAGGTTTCTGTGTAGTGTCACAATGCTGTGCTTATTCCTGGGGAAGCAGCTACTGCCATTAGCAACACAGTTGGCTCTATTTTTGCTGTCAAAAAGAAACAGAAAACCAAGCATATCTAATTATCCTCAAATTTCTTTGGACTGGAGTAGCTTACTGTGTCTGGCTTAAGGTTTAATTCAGGCTATTAATCCTTCTTGCAAAGTAGTTTCTGGTAAAAGAAAGAAGGATTTCTCTTTTCCTGACCAGATTCAAGATTCTACCTTCTCACCTGATTCAACCACCTTGGTGACTGGATCCAACTCCAGACCTTCTGTCTCACCCGACAAATATGATACGGCCAGATTTGACAGACCTCAGGCTGACTTCCTGGTTTCTCCAATTCCATTGATAGCCAGACAACCAATGCTGTCTTCTCCTGTGTGTCATATTTTGCTGTCTTCCCATAAATCTTCCACCAGGAAACTATACTCCAGCAAATGGAAGAGTTTTTTGGTAGGTTGAAAAACATAACATCAAACCTTTTACAGCTCCAATACATAATATATTGGATTTTTTATCACATCTCTTTGATGTAGGAACTAGTTCTTTCACAGAGTCCAATTAGCAGCAATATTAAATTTTAATGTTGGGATAAATGGCTCTTCTGTAGCTTCTCATAAGTTAAGCAAAGCATTTTTAAGAGGCATACTACTCTTAAGACCTCCCTTTAAAGATCCCACTCATCCTTGGGACTTAAATTTAGTGTTGCAGTAACTTATTCAACCCTCATTTGAGCCTGCAGCTACCTGTGACTTTAAATTTCTATTATGGAAGGCAGTTTGCTTAGTAGCCATTACTTCGGCCAGAAGAATTTCTGAGAGCCAAGCATTAACTTCAGAACCCCTATACGTGATTTTTCATAGGTTCAGAGTAAGTTTACATACCAATCCATAATTTCTTCCAAAGGTGGTGTCAGAATCCAATATTAATCAATCTATTAATTTGCCTGTGTTTTTCCCCAATTGTTTTAATGAAGGTGAATATGCACTACACTTACTTGATGTCCACAGGCAGCTGCATTTTTATTTGCACAGGAAGAAAGACATGAGGAAATCGAATCGACTGTTTGTCTCATTTACAGAACCCAGCACTGGGTAAACTAGTTACCAAGGTGACACTATTTAAATGGATAACAACTTGCACTTCCTTTGCATATAACAAATTGGGCATCATTCTGACAAAAGCCATTCATTCTCATTCCACTAGATCCTTGGCAACTTCCTCAGTATTATAATCCAGAATGTCCATGGATGATATTAGTGCAGCAGCTATGCAGTACATTTATTACTCATTACAAATTAGAGCTGGTCTCCAAAGGAAGGGCATGTTTTGGTTCTGTGGTGCTCAGGAATATCCTTCCCTGAGTCCTTCCTGGAAATTATTCAGCTGGGGACTCTGTGCCATCAGTTGAGGACAGAATGAAAATTGACAAGATCAGATAATAAATTATGTACTCACCGTAACATTCCATCTGTGTTGTCCATTTTCCTTCTTCCTCAACTTCCCTCCCGCCAGCCCCCATCCTTGAAAACTTCTAGAAGAACAAGTATTTACAGGACAAGTGTGTCCTAACCTCTTATGTGTATGACTCCAGACATAGCCTTCTCCATTATTATTTCTGTCTTTACCTTTGACTAAGGCAGCAAACAAGATCTGAGGTAATTGGGGTTGGTGCATTGTGGGTATGGGAGAAGCTTGAGAGCTCTAGGTTGCCACGAGCTTTCGCAATTGCTGAGTTGGATCATAGGGATTGGTTCCAAACCCATTAGTTGAGGAAGAATGAAAATGGATAATGCAAATGGAACATTATGCTGAGTACATAACTTCGTTTTTGAGGTTGTGAGATTTTTTGTGGTTTGGAAATGTAGCTGAAAGCTTATTGGGCTGTAGTTGTTTAGTGATGGGAGATGAATTGTGATATATGAACCTAAATGGGGTTGCTGGTTATAAGTACATCTATTAATAAGTTGTTTGTTTTAAGGTTTGGATACTTGTGTTTTTGCACTATTTGTTTTAGACTGTAGTTAATTACGAGGTCTTTGACATCATTATGGATGGAGATGAATCAAGTGAAATTAAAGTCACCTAGTATATGAGATTGTTAAGGCACCTATTTGTGGTGATGATATTGTATAAAAAAGTTTTTGCAATTTCCTTATGTAGCAGAAGGTGAGATGTAGGACATTGGGAGGCTGACAGCTTTGTAATTTTTACTGAGTATTTTAACAAGTGTTTAGTTAGGACGAGAGTCAGAAGCTAAGTTTGCTTAAGCTATGAGTTGATCGTTTAAGTAGTCTTTGTAAAGGAGGAAAGAAGCTCCTCCATCATTCCTGGGTCCCGGTCTAGCACCTGAGTAGTAGCTGTATGAGGAAAAGAAGTGGGGGATATGGCTGTTGTCTTTTTTAATCCAGGATTCTGTAATGGCCAACAGGTTAGTGTTATGCTGATTGGTGAGGGCATTAAGATGGTGTATTTTGTTTTGTAAGCTTTGTGCATTTATTTTGATGCAGGTGAGTGGATGGGACCAGGGCTGAATTCAATGGTACCTCCCAGAAGTATTAGAAAGCTAGGGTAAAGTTGTTTATTTACAGAACTATTTCTTGACGGTAAGGAGATGTATACAAGAATAAAAATGCGATGACAGAAGGGCCAGTTCATGGATTCACAGAGACGATAGGACTATAAAGTTGAAGACGGTGGTTTACAGGAAGATGAAACTTAGTGGTAAGAATGAAGTAATGCAGTATGAAAAGGAATGGTGTGGCTAGAAGTAGTCATGATGGAATAGTGAAAATTGTGATGCAATAATTTATAATGCCAATGGGGGATAAAGATGTTTTTTAAGTATGTAGGAGATAAATAAACAAAAACTGAATATGATGAGGTAGAACAGAGAATAGCTACGTGATTGGCTTAAATGAGATTTTACTTTATCTTTGTTTTACAAATAAGACTGAGACAAAATGAGATGTTGGGTTTCTAGTTATGAAGACAGATGTATTAATGGTGTTGATGATGAATGAAAGGTCAGTGGGTGGATGTATGGATGGATGGCTGGATGGATGGCTGGATGGATAGATGGATGGATAAATAGTTTTATTTTAAAAGAAGAAATTGAAGCGAAGCGGTGTAAGTACATTCTATGAAAGAAAGGCTAGTGGCCCAGAAGGCAAGTGACAGGGTGATATATAAGACAATTAAGATATGTTACATGTAATTGTCACTGTTCAGACATCAGGTGTCTAGAGAATGGGAAGAAACAACTGTGATTCTATTCAGAATAAGTCAAATTAACAAGCAGCCATGTTTGGTTTAACAAACATATAGGGATGACCATGGATGAGTATGGGATTTGTCATAGAGAATATTTTGAAAAATGAGACTTGGGTCATTTATAAACTAAAATATCTTAGTGAATATTAGTCAGCACAGGCTTCCCAGAGGGAGGTTTTATGAGACTAATTTGAATAGACTTTATAATTTATTTCTGGAGTTTTGGGCAGAGAAATGCCAGTGAATATGGAGTGTTTAGGTTTTGCTAAGGCATTTAACTAAGTGTTGTGTACAAGTACAACTGGTAAGTTTAGACGTATGGTTATTTTGTTATAAAGATGTGGTAAGTGTGAACTAGGCAATGGTTGGCAGGGAGGGCTTAGAGGGCAGTCATAAGAGAAAAGATGTCTGAATAAAAGTGTTGGTAGCTGTATTCCACATGAGTATATTTTATTTTGCAATCAGTTTCTTAATGGCATTTGTGGGCTAATCTGTGCATTGCATTCCACACTATTAGGGTCTCTATATTAGCTCACCAAAATTACTTTTCAGCGAACATGGATTCATTGACCCTCATTCAGTGAAAATCACTTCTGCAATTCGCTGAATACTCCCAGGGCAAAGACGTAGTTGGCCAACTACACAACTTTGCCCTTCTCTCAACTGTAGTGTAATCTTGGAGTTGGTATATATAGTAGGGGGTTGGGTTCGATTAAGCTAAATGTGGGTCCGTTGTGCTGTGGTGCAAGTATTTATTTGCATGTGGGAGTATTCTGCAAATCACAGAAGTGATTTTTGTTGAATGAGAGTCGATTAATCCATGTTCGCTGAAAAGTCATTTTGGTGAACTAATATAGACCTCCCGGTGTCTCGTAAAAGAAAATCTACTGCCAATCATTAGCGGACCGGAGTTCCGCTGTGGTGACCCCTTACCGGGAAAAAGCCGAAAGACAAACAACAACATTAGAGATCTTGTCCACTTTGAATTTCTGCATCTTTACAAGTCAGATAGCTCCAATAATACTAGAACAAGGACTTAAATCTCCACCAACACATAAATAAGACACATTGTGGGGATATACTTATTACCCAATGATTACCCCATCTCTGGAGCTGACTTCTCCTACAAGGTAAACAAGGTACACCACTGCATCCTTCAAATTAAAACTGGGCGACTGGATGAGTACCTATAAATTTAGAACAGGACTGATCTGTTTTGTCCTTGTTGAAAAGGGGAAATGGTATGAGAGTGGGCAGTGGCAAAGTGTAATTGGTCTTGTGACTCGATTAACTTGTATTTTCTATAATCTTATGATCGTATACTAAAATCAGATTTTTCCTGGGGCTAGGAAAGTAATAGCATTATGTTAACTGACAATTTGGTGGTGGTGCAATGGCTCTGAAAATGTGTGATTGCTGGGCACGACATCATAGAAACACAGAATGTACAACTGGGCCATGGGTGAATGGTGACTGGACCATGTGACCATTTAAGCATTGCCAGTACCCACCCTTAGAACGTAACTCTTTTTTCAAGGAACAATACGGCTGTCATACTGGGGTTGACTTTATGAATACCCATCCTTTTGTCAAATTCCTTCTTAAAGGAAGACAGCTTGTCACATTGATTGATCTGGACAGGAAATTTGTTCCAGAGAAGGGGGTAGTCATTGCATGGCAAATCTATCTCTCCACATTGATTTTTTTTTTTTTTTTTTTTTTTGCTGAAGCAGGTTCAGATCCTGATTCTAGTGTTTACTGGATTGTTGCTGTTTGATTTGTGGGGAAATAAGAGATTGTGGACTGCCAGATCCATATTGGCCCAATAGGCAAGGCACAGATCATCCCTAAAGAGTTTGTAGGATACTGAGTACAGGGACAAAGCCTTCAGCCTCTCTTGGTAGCTCAAGTCCTTTAGACCCATGACCCTTTGTTTTGTCTGGAACCTTCAAAGTCTTTCCAACTGTTTGCTATATTTAGTAAGATGCATTCCAAAGGGGACATTAGGCATGATGTAAACTAAGAAGTTGGGCAGGTTAAGTGTCAGCAAGCATTCGACCCCATGAACTGTAGTGTAACGCATCTAGATAACCGGGCATTGATTATATATTGGATGGCACAATGCTGGGCATACATTTGCAAGTAAATGAAGAAGTGAAGGATTTAGATGGTTGGATTAAATCAATATTCCCACAAAATAACATGTCTGGACACAGGTTATGCTGGAATTTACTCACAGCTTGCATGAACAGATCATGAGAGACCCTGCAGTAGAAACAACAGCTACATTATGAAGTGCATAGGTCACTTTGTGTTTACAGGACAAATCCAATTACCACCTGACAGTAATTCTAAAGAAAGGAGTAAAGAATACCTAACATGGAAAACTTTGTAGAATATAGAACGGTTGACATTTATACTGTTTTGGTATGGCAGCTATGAAATGTTACTACTGTATTTAGTTGACTTTGGGGAATTGATGTCCCTTAGAGAGAAAATGTTGACAGTAGTCATTTGTTTGCATTTATTTTTCTGAATGCAGTTTCTGGTATTCTCAGAGTAAGTAAATAAGGAAATAAGGAACTTGCTTATGGTAGAGAGGCAGTTTCAGGCAATGGCCTATCATTTTTTGACATGGCCACTGTATAACTGATGATTCTTTTCTGTGTTATAAGAAAAAAGCCAATGTTGATGTACTGTGGAGGCAAATTTTGAATGTGTTTAACCCTCACAGTAAAGAAGTCATTTTATTTTTGTATTGTTTTGTATCGTACACTATGCGGCCTTGCCTTGACTACTGTAGAGAGCAGACTCAAAGAAAGGGGTGCAAAAATGATGATTGAACGTGTCAGAGATCAACAAAGATTGTGAATGATATCATTTTAATCTTAGATCAGGGTCTTTGATATGATAAACTGATTTACTTTGATGTCATCTTAAGGTGCTCTGCATTACTTGATTAAATACTTATTAGAGGATAACTGCATTCAAATAATGATATTGTGACTTGTTAAAACTCAATAAATAAATACATGCAAAAAAAGAAGATCATAGAAGAATAGTTTATGTGGAGAAGTTTAGCCTTCCTATGCTAGAGACAAAAGAATACAACATGGAGATAGAGATTATCAGAAACAAACATAAGATTTTTGGTTGCAAAAGTAACCAAAGAAGAGCAGAAATGTTTATGACTGGTACAAAGCTAGGGAAATATATACGTAGAAGATACTGTGAAGTATTAATTTGTAGAAAGTGGGGTTGACCCTTTGGATTCCTTCATTAGCTGAGTTGCAGTGTGCTTTACTACTTTACTCTCATTGTAATTTAAGATTTTATATAGAATTTTGTATTGTATATTTCGTACATAAGATTGGATGTGGTGACTACTGAAAGATCTTTCCAACTGTATATCATTTTTTTTTTTACTACTCGCAGATGAATTTAAACATGTGTCCTAATAGCTATAAGCTAATCGAACCAGCAGGTCACGCTCTGAGCTTAACATAGATCTTAAGAGATTTTTATTTTTCAAAATGTTGCAAAAGATTCTCCTGTATAATCAAAAAAAATGACACAGTGGTTCTTCTTCTTCAAATGAGAATCTCCTTTATTGTGTGATATTTTCAGAAGTTAGGTGAGTGCACTAGTTATACTATTCGCAGATGAACAAAAGTCCCCCATGGACCTCTCCTTTAAGAGTGGATCTTCTGGATTCTTCTACCACCCCTAAACTTACATTAACTAATGTGCAGAGCTGGTGAGGAGATATTTGCCCCTGGGACAGTGTCATATTTCTGCAGAAGAGTGTTCTTACTTCATGCTGTAACTTTCCCTGCCCTGTATGTCCCCATAGTCATCCAGGGAATGAGTATCCATTGGGAAAGTACTGACATATCATCTTATCTCTTTGGCAGCTCAGGCCCCCCACCATTTTCCCTTTTAGGACAATCCCTCTCTGTCTGGCCACATTGCCTGTAGGTACTGACCATGAGGCATGCTCGAGTACACTCCATCCCCCTAGGATGGGCACATCCATCCTCCCTTTGGCAGCACCTCAGATACCCAAACAACTGATCGAGCTCAGGTGGCCTAGGCTATAGTCAGGGCATTATCCCTCTGCACCATGACACTGGCACCAGTTGGGTACTAGTCTAGCATGCACTTCAGTCATGTTGGCCTAGCTTTCTGTGGTACTAGTCTGGCATGTTGTGTTGGCCTGGCTTTCTGTGGTTAATTTAATAATGTTGTATGTATCACATACCTTAACAGGCAATTTGGAATTACATTTCAGGATTTGGCCTTTGGGATATTTTAAGATTTGAGATCTAGATTAGCACAAAGGTTGTTTCTTCTTTGCAAACATAATTTTCTTTTCTTCCTTTGACCAGAAAGAAAAGCTGTACTGCTGCATTACTGCTGTGTAGCACCTTCAGCCTTTCTACGTCATCTGCGTCTCTCCCTCTCCATCTCTTTCTATTTCGCTCACTTTCTATTGCTGCTAAAGCTGTATTCCCTGCAGGTTGCTGCTAAAAGTTAGCAGGATCCAGAAAACTTGTCCTACTTCCTTTTTTAAGAAATAGAGAAGCAGTTATAATCATTCTCTTCCTTTGCTGTCTACCTGGTAACTACGGTTAATTTCTGAACCAGTGTTAGTAATGCTGATGTCAGACATCTTGTCAATACCTGACTAATATCAATAAAAAATGTTTAAAATGAACATGAACAATGGAAGCAGTTCATTGTGCTGAATGTTCAGTTCTCGACCACGTATCGAAGTTTCTTATTGCCAACTACATACTTTGCCAAATGCTGGGTTTAACAAAATGACGACTGGTAATGTGTGTGCACACTGTGCACTATATGGGGAGTGCTTTGCTTATAAGAAGTGGTTATTCATATTAATATTTGGATATACCAAATGTTTCAGCTGTAAAAGCCATGATGGTGCAGTGGTAGCATTGTTGCCTCCCAGCGAGAGGTTCTCCTGTTCGATTCTCGGCTGGAGTGCCTTCTGTGTGGAGTCTGTATGTCCTCCCCATGGTCAAATGGCGTTCGAAAGACATGCGTGAATGGGCATGCCTTCGCTGAAGGTTGGGTGTCGGGCTGGCAACTAGACATCATAAAAAAAATCTACTGCCAATCATTAGTGGACCGGAGTTCTGCTGTGGTGACCCCTAACCAGAAAAAGACAAACAGCAACAACCAAATATTTCAGCTGTAAGGGTAGGAATGTGTATAAGTGTTTGCATTTTAGATTAAGGGTTAGGTAAGCAGGAGCGTGATGGTATATGTGTGACTGTTTTGTGTAATGGTACAATTAGGGAAAAAGGTTTTTAGAAAGGTAATCTGAGTGGTTGGGTTAAGGTTAGAGTTAGCACATGAGTAAGGCGGTGGAGAAAAAATAAATATTCAGTAAGTGAAACAGCGGAGCGCAGCACACAAAGCATTTTGTAAAAAGAACCAGTAAAGAAATGGGAAATCATTTAATAAATTGCTTAATGAATGCAAAGATTAAGAATTTCCTGAATATATTACATATTGCTGTAAGAAAATATCTCCCCGATTGCAGGGACAATGGAAGTTTTCCTATTAAGTCTGTATGGCATACGGGACATGCCTATTGATTTACTAGGGCGTTGTTATATATGAAGTACATTGCATTATATAACCGAATGTTGTTCATATGGAATTGTGTGCAAAGAGCAGCACTGGTCTGTTGCATCGGCTGTGTACTCTGTTTACTGTGCGTTACTCATTATATAGCTGGTTTAGCACTACAACATGGAACAAGTCACAGATTTGCATTGCTGTGATCTGTAGTCAGGAAACAGTGATGACACTTACAGCTGACCCAGGAAATGGGAACAAAGGAAGCCCTAAGGTCTCCTATTACATAGTACTTGTCTGTACTATAACGGGCATTATTCATAGCAAGGGTATTTTTATCTCTGAAGTTTTCTTTGATAATAAAGCACTTCAAGCTTCACTCTGGCTCTGTTGCCATGGAAACCTGTAAAGTAAAAAAAATGTTCTGTGTAAGCATTAATGGACTAGGCACTTTGCTGGCTTACTGTATGTGTGCGATAGCAAAGGTTATCATTCTGTTTGATGGCTGAGTCCTGGTTAAAGATCATGTCTATAAACAGAGCTTGTCTGTTATAATAAAATGCTGATGAAACATGAGACAGGAAAGCATCTTTTCTGAAAGGGCATTTGACTTAATATTGGTAGAACAAACGGATTTTGAAGAGCTAGTTTACTATGGGAACAGAAGAAAAAAATACAAGGCATGTAAAAACCTCCACAAAGTTTCAGGCTGGGGGATAGAACAGCGAAGACATTAGCAAAGGGGAAGCATGTTTTATTGTTCCTCTTCTGCTTCATTCTCTCTGGCTTTCCTTGTGCCTCCATCCTTCTCTGGGTCTACCAGCTCCTCATACTGCAACCAAACTATTGCCATTCTAAGGCTGGGGCTGGCACATGTGGAACCTACAGGCACCCTGCGGGATTATGCTGTTGACTGCTTCCACTGGGGGATTGGGAGATTTTTTCATTTATGACTTCCTCTTGATATTAGCCCCCCCCCCCTTGCATTCACCTGTTACATCTGAGGGAATCCCCCCTTTCTCTGGACCATGCCTCCTCACAGGGAATGCCGAGGCAAACACCTTCCACCCTGGGATGAGCATGCCTATTACTCCCTGCCAGTGCCTCAGACACCATCATACTGATCACTGCTGCAGTAGACTTAGCTACATGTGTTATATCTTGCCAAGGATATAACAAGACGTCCGGCTTCTGGCCATCTTCCATGTCATAGCTCTCAACTTCTTGGTGCAAAAAATCTGGATAAAGCCAAAAAAATGGGGAGACAAAGTCTCAAAAATAGATATAAATTTTAAATATTGCTCTTAGAAAGTTGATAGAATAAAAGGTCTTCTGTTACCATACATTTTCTGAAGGATATGATATCTGAAACTGAAATGCTTGTCTTAGTGAATTCACTCCTCACCGATTTGCCACAAAAATCCAGAAAATGACACATTTTATGAGGAACAGACCAAAAGTATAATGCAAAAATCTGGACATTCTGTGAAAATCTGGACAGCTGAGCGCTATGTTCCACATGCTCAAACTGTTAGACAGCCCAAGCTGAGCTGCCAAAACCCAACACCAGGTCCTTAAGAGCCTTTCTGCACCTGAAGACAGTGCTCATGTGTGGGCTTTCGATGACTGACAGTTGGCTTGTGCTGTTCTTTTGCTTGTCATATAAGTTCCCTTGGGGAAAAAAAATCTTCCATATTTAAAAAAAAAAATAATTGCTGTAATTTACTTTCCCGTTTAGGAAAGTTGTTTTTAATCTAGGGGTTTGTATTTTAACAGACTGATGAGAATTCACTGTGCTTTTATAAATGGGGGCACAATTTTTTTCATGTCTGTTTTAAACTAGTTAAAAGTAGTTGAAAAAAAACATTTATTTTTTCTGTGGAGAAATTGTGTGCATTTTACTTTTTGGGGATGGAAAAGTGTATTAAAGTATTTTTTACTTTCTTGTTTTTTTGGGTGGGGCAGATTGGATTTTAACAACTTTAAATTTTTACTGGCTTATGCTGCTTGTTTTCTTTGAGAAAGAGGCGACAGTTTTGGCTTGACCATGGAACAAACTACTGGTCCCATTGTCAGTCCTTCTTCCAACCACAAAAAGAAAAAGTTAAGCAAACAACCTTTGCCATCTCAGCATGTTAACAATGTGCTTCAGCCACAGGTGCTTGAATCTGCTGTGGGGAAAGCTGGTTCCTCAGACCACTGTTGTTTTATCCCAGCACCCTCTGGTGTAGCACCAACAGCCAGTAATGACTTGGGATTACCACCCATCCTCTGCCATTGTTGGGGTCCCCTTAGTGGGAAAGGGAGAGCCATTCTTTTGGTGCTTTGAGAGGGGAAGGGAAAGTTTCCTTGTTTAGTCAGAGTTTTGGGTACATCGCTGTGGAAGCTGCTCCTGCCATTAACAACACTGTTGACCCCACTTGTCTTGTCAGAAGGAAACAGAAAACTAGACATGTATACACTCCTCAAATTTCTCTAGACAGGAATAATTTTACTAGATATGGCTCATGGTTTAATTCAGGCTATTGCTCCTTCTTATAAGGTGGTTTCTGGTAAAAGAAAAAGGGATACCTCTTTTCTTGAAGAGATTCAAGATTCGGAATCTGGAAAAAAAACATGAAGAGACAGATGCAAGGTTTTCCTGTCAGATTTCTGATTCAGATTCAGAGGAGAGCACAGTATCCAATTCTCCCTTTGGTGGTTTCTCTTTTCCTGAGACTAATTCCAGAATGTGCCAGTGTGTTTCAGTGGGAGAACACTGAGGTCTCTCAGTCCATCAGAAAATACTATGAACTGTTACAGATGGAATTTCCAGAAACTTCACCCATTCCTCTGGTGCTGACAGCTTTGGAGGATGTGTGTGTCACTGCCTGCAATTTTCCTGACAGCCTGCCCACTCCCCCCCCCCCCCAAAGGTAAATAGATTGCATAAAGTGCCTCAGTCTTTTACGTTCTTATATGCTCATCCCAAACCTGATCCAGCAGCCATAGCTTTAGTTAATTCTGCTGCTGTTAAACATTTAGTTAATTCCAATCGTACACTTTCTGACAAGAATGGGAAAATAATTGCTAATTACGGGAAAAACTGTATGCTTCTGCAGTTTTTATTTTTCAGAATTTTGAATTGTCAGGCTCATATGTTAAAGTTTATTCTGACTAATTGTGAAAGTATGGGGAATGTTTTGTCTGCAATTTCTTCTTTTGAGGAAAATATGCTTTAAATAATTTAGTTTCTTCCATCTTACAGGTCACAACAAATTGTTTAAATTGGGTGTATGACTGTTGATACGTTTTCAAGGGTCATGGTCACTGGTACTGTTTTGAGGAGAAAACTTCCAAGAAGCAAAACCATGAAATCCAGAAAAAAGATTCCAAATGAAAAGGCAGAGTAGTTTAATAACCAAATATACACAACAATGAACAAAAGGTTTAGCTCTTTCACCTGAAATACTCCCAGGCTTCTTCAGAACCTTTTATTCATTGTTGTGTATATTTGGTTATTAAACTACTCTGCCTTTTCGTTTGGAGTCTTTTTTTCTGGATTCACTGTTTTGAGGAGGTTTGCCTGGCTGCATTCTCAGAACCTCCCAGATGATATCAAACCTGAGATTTTAAAATCTCCTTTGGATATAAATTTAGTTTTTGTTCCCTCTGCTGCAGAGATTATCAGAACATATGAAGAGAGGGGTAAGGTGATAAAGGGAACTTCTAAAAATTTTCAACCCTCCTCTTCCAAATTTTCTAAGAGACTCTAACTCCTCATCCAGTTTTGGCAAGAAACAAATTAAACAGTCTCAGCAAAATGCTGGTAAACAGAACTTTAAGAAGAAATGGCAAGAGGGTTCCAAAAAGACATCAAGCACCCCCCCCAAAAAAACACAAGGAAAGTTCAACAAGTCAGAATGACAATTTAAAGGACCTTGTCTTCCCCCGCTCACCCTGCCACCCTGACAATACCTTTTCTTTTCCAAAAAGTCTGACTGTCCACGTCTGTCTTTGGCAACAGGTAGGTTCAGACAAATGGGTTCTGAAAATCATTCATCAAGGTTATAGATGGCAGTGGGAGGAAATTCCTCCATTCCAGGAAGTAATTCCCCATCCAACAGACCAGACTCCTCTATTTCCTGCTGTCCTTCAACACATGTTGTCTCATGGAGTGAAAGAAACTCCTTCCTAGATAGGGAAAGATTTTAATTCAAGGATTTTTTTTTGTGCCAAAGAAAGAAAATTCTTAGAGATTAGTACTGCGTCTTTCTTTCCTAAACCATTATGTGAAATTGCACATGTTCAAATGCTGTAACTTCCCGGTCTGTTGCCTCCTCTTCCTCATTTAAGATTCCTGGGAATACTAGATTTAAAAGATACTTATTATTACATTCCTATTCATTCGCACTTAAGGTTTTGTGTGTCCGGATTGCATTATCAGTTTGCTCCTTAGCCTTTGGATTCTCCACTGCAGCAAGAGTGTTCACAAAGTGTCTAGCTCCAGTTGTAACTCAGGGCAGGCTACAGGGTATCCACATTTTTCAATATTTAGATGGCTTGCCCCTAACCGGGAAAAGCCGAAAGATACAACAAGATGGCTTGCTTATCTTTGCAGTGTCTTTTTCACAATGTCAGGAATCTCTGTCTTGGGTGAGAGATCTCTTATACAAGCTGGGATTCCAAAAGAATATTCAAAAGTCTTTCTTGACTCCCTCACATAGGATTGTGTTCCTGGGATGTCAACTAGATACTTCAGTTCAAAGAGCTTTTCTTCCCTCCCAAAAAAAAAAAATAAATAAATTGTTGTTTAGATCTGTTTCTGAGGTTTTTCACATACACTTCCATTACTGTGAAGGAATACCTCAGGATTTTTGATCTCAAAGCATCTCTGATTTGCATGTTACCACTAGCAAGACTCCACATGAGAAAGATACAATGATTTCTGAAGTCTGTTTTCTTTTTTCCCAGTAGCAACACCCATTATCTTCTCAAATCATAGTTCTGAGATTTGTCAGAAAAAACAAATCACTTGGTGAAGAAAGCAAATTTCCCTAAATCCAGGTCTCTTCTTCTCCCCACCCCCCTGCTCCTAAGCAGTCAGTCACCACAAATATTACGGACTTTGCTTGGGGAGCAGTTTAAGGAGGGATAAAAGTGTAAGGTGTTTGGGACACCAAGCATAGATCCAACCACATAAATATAAAAAAGATGCTTTCTGTGATAAACGAACTCAACTCTCTGCATCATCTTTGGTCTCTAGGACCTCTTCAAGTGGTTATGGAAAATAACACAGTCATGTGGTACATCAACAAGCAAGGGGGAACCAGGTCATACCCCCTCTGAAGACTAGCCATGTTAGCTTGAGATATAGCTTCATAGCATAATCTCGCTCTACAGGTATCCTACATTCAGTTAGAGCAAAATTGTATGGCACAAGGGCAGACATTCAAGAATGGAAACTAGATCGGGGGGGGGGGGTTTCCACAATTTGATCCATTTGTGGGGAGTTACTCAGGTAGACCTATTTGCCACCTTTCTGTACAATTAGCTGGTAAGATTATGCTCTGGGGTTCTATACAAGAAGGCCTGGAAGGCAGGTGCATTTTCTTTTCCTTGGACAGGAATGTTCCCGTATGCATTTTCATCCCTTCCACTAATATCCAGGCTACTTTTGAAGCTTCAGAAGGAATCCCGCAAGCTCATTGTAATGACTTCCTTCTGGCACAGGCAGCCACACTTCTCCATTCTCCATTCTTTTGGAAATGACAAGGGGCAATTACCACAGGCTTCCTCACAGTCTGGATCTACTCACACAAGAACAGGGGTGTATGATATCCCCAGTAGTAAAAAAATCCAAAGCCTGGAAAAGTTGAGGTAAAATGCAGCATTTATTCCAAATAGGAAAAAAAAAATCAAAAAGCTTTTGGGATCAACCCTACATCAGTGTGTAAAAAAAGATATCAGATGCCTTCATTTAAATAGTAAATTCAAACCATAAACTAATCACAAGACACAGTTGTATTAAGCACTTCACTTTAAAGACACCTATACATGTAAACTGCTACTGAAAGTCAGTATAACCATAAAATAAGTAAAACATTTAACTAAGACCCATCCACACAATATGTTATTTCAAAGTTAACTGTCTTCTTTTTAAAATAGGTTTAATGCTTACTGCTGTATTTAAACCTGGAAAACAATCAGCTTCTACAAGTGTGATCCATGAGTATTCACGTACTTCTAACTCATTATTAAGACCCCCCCTTTTGTCTTCTGTCTGATGTCAATCACTCTAAAGTTAAATGTGTGTGTGTACTTCCTTTCTCCCTCATATGCTTGCCCAGAGCATTAGTTGCTACTTTTCTATGTATTTCAGATTTGTTTTCGGTATTGCTGTCCTTCAACCTTCTTGTGCAATTCCCTATGTAGAATGCTTGACACACTTTGCAGCATGCCATCTACACAATGGTAGTAGTATTACAAGCTGCAAAACACCTGAAAGTATATTTCTTATTAATGTTAGGCAGGGCTTTTTCTGGGCCGGTCCGCACCGGTACTCATACTGGCTCCTCTGCTGCCCTGTTTCTTTAAAAAAAAAAAAAAAAACCCTTTCTTTTTTAAGGGCGTTCTTCTTTAAGAATGCCCTTTGTGTCGGATCGCACAGATGCAGAAGACCTTCCTGGTCTACGCGTGTGAAATTTGAATTCATGAAAATGTTTGGACTGTGAATCACGACCGGACAAGTGAGTGATAGGTATGTGTGTGTTTAAGTTTTTAAAAGGAGTGTGTGTGTGTGTGTGTGTGTGTGTGTGTGTGTGTGTGTGTGTGTGTGTGTGCAAGAAATAGGTAGGTGTGTGTGTGTGTGTGTGTGTGTGTGTGTGTGTGTGTGTGTGTGTGTGTGTGTGTGTGTGTATGTGTAAGAAGTAGATAGGTCTGTGTGTGTGTTTGTGTATAAGAACTAGGGAGGTCTATGTGTGTTTGTGTGAGTGAGTGAGTGAGTGAGTGAGTGAGTGAGTGAGTGAGTGAGTGAGTGAAATGTCCAGATTTTCACAGAATGTCAAGATTTTAGTCTCACATCCGTGGTCTATTTCTCATAAAACTGTGTTTTTCTGGCAATCCCTGGTAAATCATTAAGGATTAAGACAGCAAATAATAGCAGACATTTGAGATTTAGACTTCGTATCCTTCAGAAAGTTCATACTAATGCAAAACTTTTTGTTCTGTCAAATTTCTAAGCTTGTAAGAGCAATATTTAAAAGGTGTCCCTATTTTTGGACATTTGCCCCCCCATTATGTGTGTCTTTGTCCAGATTTCTTGCTCTAAAAGGTTGAGAGGTATGGGGGAGGATCTAAGAGGGAGGTAGGGGGGGTATGTGTATGTAATACCTCTCAACTGTCCAGATTATCACTGAATGTCCAGATTTTTGCCTTATATTTTTGGTCTGTTCCTCATAAAAAAATTGTCTTTTTTTTTTTTTTTGAGAAATCACCGGGATGATCTAAGGATTAAAGTTACTAACTAATGGCATGCATTTGAGTTTAGTTTCAGACTTCATATTTTTCAGAAAATGCATTCTAACACAAATCCTGTTATTCTAGCAACTTTCTGAATTTATAAGAGCAATATTTAAAATGTGTCCCTAGTTTTGGGCCTTTGTCCCCCCAGTATGACCGACATTGCCCAGACTTCTTGTACTAAAAGGTTGAGAGGTATGGTGTGTGTGTGTGTGTGTGTGTGTGTGTGTGTGTGTGTGTGTGTGTGTGTGTGTGTGTGTGTGTGTGTGTGTGTGTATATGTGTGTGTGCTTGTGTGTCTGTGTATAAGAAAGGTAGCATACCTCTCAACTGCCCAGGTTTTTGCAGAATGTCCAGATTTTTGTCCCATATTTTTGTTTTTTCTTCATAAAAAATTGAAATTGCTAAATAATGGCAGATATTTGAGGTTTAGACTTCATATCCTGTAGAAAAATGCATACTAACACAGATCCTGTTATTCTAGCAATTTTCTAAGTTCATGAGAGAAATATTTATAAAAATTTGTTCTTATTTATTTTAGACTTTGTCCAGATTTCTTGCATTAAAAGGTTGAGATGTGTGTGTGTGAGACAGTGAAATGCCCTAGTCAGGGTTAGCAGGTGGTTAGTAATTTGCTTAGGCTCAAACCCTGTACCTTAGCTACAGGAAACAAGAGCCTGAATCCTCTACCCAAAATCTGCAACTGTTTTGCTTAGCAAATGGTATCACTGTTGTGTGTTTAGAATTTTAATGTGGTCTTAGTAGCACAGCAGGTACCATACTTTTGTTTTGATACAGAAGGCTGTGAGTTCTATTCCCACAGCATGTAGATGGATTGCTGATACTGTGTTGGATTTTAAGAGGATGAGGTGCTCCCGTCCTAAGTATGTCCTCCTTTGGATAAGATGCCTAGTAACCCTAAACCTGTTTTAGTTTGCCATCTGTTCCCTATTGCAATATTACCAGCTAATCATTTTTAATGTAACAAAGGCAGTTCATTCTTCAAGGGCAGCAGGCAGTGAATTTGTAGATTAAATACTTAAATATAAAGATTTTTTGCCAGCAGCAACCTTTTCATTAGTTACAGTCAGATCTCTTTAGTGTGGAATTATTCAGATGACTTTTACTTCTGCAGAGGCTGTGCATATTGACTGATATTTGTGTTTTGTAATGACAGAAGTTTGAGTGGCCTTTTATGGTTGAAATGTTCTGAATTGGGCAGTTCTGGCATTTTTGGTTCATATGTTTTGTTTCTTTGTTTACTGGCTGTAAATTTAAAACATGCTCTAACAAGTGGTGGTGTGTTATACAAGGGATATAATTTAATTATTATATATTATAATTTAATACAATCAGGAAGGTGAATCAAAGAAATTTTGCATGGTTCTAAAAATGTGTGCAAGGGGTCTATGATTTGAAAAAGGCCCAAAGGTAAACTTAATCTGCCACTGGCCAGATGCGTTTTCTTTGAATGTGGGTTTCAATGCTGTTTCAATGAATGTGAGTTTTAAAGTCACGGAAGTTTTAATGCTAAGTCTGTTTTCATTGTGAGACTGTATTGCTTTGTTTAGCAAATGCCTATCAGTGTTTGTGCTGGAAAATTTGAAATAAAAGTTTTAAATTAAATATAAATATCTGTAATCATTGTAGAAGTGAAGCAGAAAGCAGTATGCATACTGAGAGTTTTGAACAGAGTTTATTGCAACTGGGGAAAAATAGCCAAATAATGGGATACTGGAATGGCTGCATGGGGGGGGGGGGGTTGACCCAAATGCAACATATGTGTACCAACACCTATTTGTTTACAAAAAAGCACTGTATATAGGTATATCTTTATATATTGTTTTTCCCTGTAAGCCATTATGTACTTGGATTAAAAGTGTTTAAAATTCTAAACAATTTATTAAAAGTGTCAGAATCTGAAATGAGAAGCTATATCAACATTTGCACTTAAGGGGCCTTTTCTGTACATTGGTTTGACCATGCATGAAATAGTTCCAGTAGATTCATTATATGGTACACTATAAGGCATTTGAAGACTGGCACATGTGCTTTTTAATGTTCTGTGTTAGTTGTCAAAATGTTTGTATTTTATCCACATAATGGGAGAGTGACACATCTCTTTGCAGTGATTTGTGCAGACAGAGGGGCAAAAAATAACACTTTGTTACATGAGAAGTTCAGTTGGTAACACAAGGTAAGTATTTAGCAATGTATTTATGAACTAGGAAATGAAGTATACATTTTTTAACATGCAGCCATTATGTATAATTTCCATGGGCTAGTGTTTTTGTTTTACATTTTTACTATTTCAGAAAGTCTGAGTTCTCTGAATTACTAATTCCATTGTGCTAGAACTATTTCATGACCTGTATTAGTTAAAAGCATTCAAGGGAAACCCGATTTTCTGGAAAGCAAAGATCAACACTCTGTGTTTTACTTCCATTAACAAATGAGGTGTTCGGAGAAACGGCACTGAATTTCTGAATATTGTGCAGCCTGTCAGGAATTACTTGACTTCTCTTACAATCAATTTGCTTAAATATTTTCTAGCATAACACTGACCCCCAAATGACTACATATTAAAGCTTTCACAGTGGCGGCAATTTTGTCCCGCTTATCACATGACATCCAAGAAGAGCTAAGTGCAAAAGGATGTGATTATGCACGTTCAGTTTAACGACTCATCTTTAAGTGAATTTGGATTGCATGATGGCTCAGAATATCCAGCTTTGCCAAAGAGGAGGGTAATCGTAAGTTCTTTTACCGTTCTTTTAATCTTATTTCTATAAATGGTATTCCCTGCACTGTCTAAGAAAATATGCAGCATCACACGAGACTGGAAGTCAAGAATGACATTAGAGTATCTGTTTTAAAACTCTCCCTATAAACTGTCTTTATAAAAAGGCACGCACTTCAAATTAATTATAATTAAAATTAATAAATTAGGTTGCTACTGATTGTACTTGCTGGAACTTAGCTTGCCCCTCCAATATGAGTAACACATGTAATTAGGACTCCGAGAAAGCTGTGCTTAAGTTAGTAATATAGATGTTTATAAACAGTGATTGTTCTTTAGAGGTACACAAAGTGGATACATCTTCATCAGTTATTAAACAGTGAGGAGGAAGAGGAGTATTATATGCTGTTTATCGATTGAACATTCTCAGCATGTCCGCTCGACTGCTCCTTATATTTTTAATTGTCATGTCCTTCCTTGTGAAGTATATCGGGGTTACATCAATTTTTTCGGCTCAGAACCACTGTGTCCGAACAACCGCAAATAAGATAAGGAGGCAAATGAAAAGCTAAATTGTTGTATAAAGAAGTCATTCTTCTTAACTTTGTAGTGTTAAGCTTTATGGGACATAATAAAGAGGTGGAGTGGAAAAGTTTACTTATTTTTTTTTGATTGGAGGGATTGTTAACCCTGGGGTATTTAAACAACGTGGTGCTCTTCGGTGGGGTTTTATCATCGTGTTGATACTTCTTACCAAGACATCACAAGAGTTTTTAGTCAGCGTTTAATAAACTCTGGTTTCCAGCTGCTAGTTGTCATTTATTTTATGCATAAGTTGTTGGCTATCTTTTCCATAATCCTTCCACTGAGTGCTACCCTAGGGATGCTGTACTTCAGAAATGGTTCCTGGAGTAGTTTAGGCCTTTAACTGATTTCCTCAAAAGACTGAGTTCATACAGAAAGCCAAACAACACAAGTCAAAGAAATGTATCTCATCTCATTTCTGACCTTGACTAGTATGTTTTCCCCTGCTACTGTTTCACCTGTGGGAGCAGTCACTTACAATGCATTCTTTCCAGACTCTTTTGTATCAATGCTCAGGCAAACTGTACTCAAATGTTAATTTCTTTGTGCTAATGACATAGTTTCTCCATTTTAGTAGTTTAGTTTAGGCTAGCAACCTTTCCTTCACCTCTGGAATGGTACAGGTAATCACTTCCTCTCAGAAACTAAGGACTCATAAGAGTTACAGAAATAGGTGAGCACATGTCTTCATCTAGGCCTCTTCAAACAGGTTTGGATCCTTTTTCCACTGCGATTCTTTGTGTTTCTGAATATGTGGCCCATATTTCCAATTCTGGACACAGTCACTATTCTGTAAAAGTCTACCTTGTAGTGGTATTCAGTTTCTCTCATTCTTTAGACTTGGCTTCTTTAAATGTATGCATAGCATTTCTTAAAGGTACATTTGTGTTAACATCACCATTAAGGAATCCAGCTCCATAATGGGATATCTACATTATTCTTCAAAACCTAACTTTGACTCAATTTTAGATTACAACTTATGCAGAGTTAAAAATTCTTTCCTGGAAGACATTTTTGATGGCTGTCAGTTCAACCAGTGGATTTATGATATGCTGGCTCTATTAGCTGAATTCTTTATTTGGCCGTTTACAAAAAGAGTTTTTTCCTCCATACCAGTTGCTCCATTATGATTAACATCACTACATAATCCATCCTCTGGAAACATTTATTTTCTAGATTTTTCCACAGTCCTTTACAGTAGAGTATACCTTCTTCACTGCATGGATGTGCACTGGTAATCAAAGGTTTGTATACAGTAATCTACGTCTGTCCAAAAATATTCAAATGTTTTCATGTCTTTCTGTAATAATAATAATAGCAATAATAATAAAAGTTTGGATGCCTCACAGATTTTATTCATTTTTTTTGACAAATGCAACAAGTCTCTTCCCTGAAATCCAATGACTTGTTCTAAAAGAGCAGTTGCTACCTGACACTCTTTTTTTTTTTCCTGCAATGCAGTACTGGACATTTTTTGGGCAACAGCTGTCTGGTCTTCTGTCAGAAGTTTTAGAAAGCACTATGGGGGGGGGGGGGTGCTATCTTGATCCAAGCTTTTCTTTGGAGCCACCATTATAAGGGGAGTGGTCTTATAAGGCAGACCACCCAAGAGGCTTAGCCTGGCACTGTGCCCTGCTGCTACTGAAGATGAACGTCCTTTTACCAGATATAATGTTATGTATTTACCATTAATCCAGATGTTTAAGGGCAGGCCCATTCTAGGTACCACACCACCTTCCTTCCCCATCTTGTGGTACTATAGGTCTGAGCACATGATTTTAAATACTTTATGTGCTTCACATGGCTATTAACAGATTGGGACAGGAATGGAATTATGGTGCATTCTGGGATGGGGAAGGGACCATGGTAGCCTGGGAAGTTTTTACATGCTGAGATGGCCTATTGTCTGCCATTCTTAATCCTGCTATACAGGACAGACCTCCTGTTCCAGATTTAGCATTATGGTAATCCCATAACTTACATTTTCTAAATATTGTGAATAACTTACTATCTTAAGATGTTGCTTTCCTTACATCTTAAGATTTCCACTAATAACATTTCCGATGGGTGTATGTGTGCATGAGTGCTCGCATGTGTATGCGTGTGTTTGTGTGTACGTGTGTGTTTGTGTGCTTGTGTGTACATGGTGTGTGTTTTATTGCAAAGGTTTATAAATATCCATTTACTTATTAATGGCTTTATATATATTATTATAGCAACTGTTTCTTAATAGAAATTGTTCAGAAATTGTCATATAATCTACAGACAGTCACTGCACTAGCCCAGTTAAACTCTTCTGGTATTTGATAAATGAATAGTGTTACTTTCTTCTGTTTCAGAGTATCTGGTCGAGTGAAGACAGTCTCTCAAAGTTCAGGATGCTATGACAGTGACAGTGTGGAAATGCAACCAGCGGATGAAAATGCAGATGCACATTATTACCATGGGCAGAACCGTGGTACTGAGAGCAGTTATGACAGAGGACCAGTGGCTCGTAGCTCAGCACTACGCAGGCAGGCCATCCAGAACTGGCAGCGTCGGCCATACCGTAATAGTACTGAGGGTGAGGAAGGAGATGTGTCAGATGTGGGGTCACGGACCACAGAATCCGAGGCAGAAGTGTGGGAGGATCCACGCACTTCAGATGAAGCACAAACAGTTAACTCCACCCGAGCCACTGGGGGTTGTCGACTTGTAGCTGGTGAGTCAATCTTTTTATTCTAATAATGCAACAAAGTTATATTTTATTTGAGTATAAAACACCTTCACTTAAAACTAGGTATGTATAAGCATATGTAGGAAAAAAGCTATATAGTCAAGAGCCAGTGTGTTTATTTGTTTGTTTATATCTGTGTGTGTATGTGTGTGTGTGTTTGTTTAGGTCTGAGCGGACAGACCATTTTCAACTTAGATGCAGTTCTTGGCATTTTGAAATTAAATTAGTTTCATTGTGTTTCATGTAGGATTCAATTTCCCAAAACAATCACTTTCCAAACTTTGTTTTAGAATTAATTTTTTAGAGTCTAGAGTAAATTAATAAACAAAGAGTTCTCAGTTGTGTTTTTTAATTAAAATAGGGGATGTTTGCCTATAAGATGAAGGCTGGTATGCTTCCCTTTGAAGTACGTTGTGCAGTCAATAATTCTGTATGCATGGGAGTTAATGTTTCACAGCAACGAGTGGGAACTGGGTCTATATTAGGAAGTCAATAGTTCAAAAGAGCGAACGCTCTTATATCGACTGCAAATAAGCAAAACCACAGAATGTTGAAGAGCCGGAAGAGTGATTTTTTTTTCCCCATGGAAAAAAATCACTGGGCCATTGTCGGGACTTTGCCATTTCCTCCACTGTGGTGTGATCTCAGAGTTGGCATATTTAAGTAGGGGACTTGATTTTGTCTGTGGATTTGTTTTTTTTTTTTTTTTTTTTTTGGAGCAGCAATTTATTTCCCTGGGGAAAAAAAAATTGCTGTTCCGTACATTCAACATTGTGCGGTTTCAGTTATTTGTCATTGTAAGAGCGTTCACTCTTTTGCAATTTTGATACAGACCCGTGGGAACTTACCAGGTAAAGACTAGAATCAGAAATGTGAGCAAAGAATTCATTGTGCCATTTCCTGTTAAGAACAAGGAAAAGTACCGTGGGAGGGTAGATGATAAAAGGACCCTAGAAGTGGACCCTAGAAGTAGCAGTATGTAGTAGAGACCAGCAGTACATGCACTTATAACATGTTGAATGCTACATGTATAACACAGATGTTAAGTCTCAGAAACATTGAAATGTACGCAAAATCAGCTTCATTGAAACTGCTTTTATTGCATGCTGTTTGCTGACGTTATCATTTTCTTGTCGAATTGCACCACACTACTAGTAATGGCACGAATTATGGCTGAACTTCTCAATGCTGGTATATTTGTCAAATCTTCCTGTATCACACCTATAGCTGGACATTTGGGTTGAAAACATTTTTTTCTCACATGATCAAGCAATATCCCACAAGTGATAGATACTCATTCATTAATGGGAGATGCAGTTTACTTACATTGCTGAATGCAGTCATCAAAGAACATCCCTCTAGGTACATATTAGAATTCCATGCCACATGCAGTGGTTTAGTGCAGTTTTATAGTGACTACAGATTTTACTAGCGTGGTGTGTTAAATTGCAC
Organism: Protopterus annectens; assembly: GCF_019279795.1. Taxonomy (NCBI): domain Eukaryota; kingdom Metazoa; phylum Chordata; order Ceratodontiformes; family Protopteridae; genus Protopterus; species Protopterus annectens. Next base: position 1,885,400,016 of record NC_056729.1, read on the forward strand.
ATATGCAAAAGAAACTCACTTGGTTTTGTGTCTGTGGTCCAAGTCCAAGGATAATCTCCCCCTTCCAGTTGCAGTTCTGAAGCAGTTTCACTGTGCATTGAAGTGTAATACGGGGCAGTAATGCCCAGTGGAATGCAGAGTGAATGGCTGGTGCCTCAAGCAGCTGAAATTGTACCCAGGCTCTGTGCTCTAGAGAAGTGCAACCTTATCTGTGATTCAGCAAATAAATCCTTTGGTAAACCACCACGGCTCAAATATTAAAAGCAAAAACTTTAATCAATATGTAAAACACCTTAAAAAGGGTAAAAACCGGGTCTATATTGGAACATCGAATATTTAACAATTCGAATAATTAAAGGTCAACCCTTAGTGATCAAACTGTTAAAACATCGACTGTTCGGAAAAAAAAATTAAAACAACAACAAAAAAAAAAACTAAATGGTGTAGGCAGGGGGCAAGTACCCCTCACATGGGGAGCAGCACCCCCCGCTACTTAAATATACCAACTCCGAGACCGCACTACATTGAAGTAAACAGAAATCTCCCCTTACAGAGATTTCCGTTTACCTCTTTGATGTTCTGCAGTTTCGCTGTTCTTGTGTCGACAATGTCAGATCCGACATTGTCGGCTTTCAAGAATTCAATATAGACCCTAAAAACCAGCAGGAGCAACAATATTTAGGTCCGATAAGTGCTTTTGGCTATATTAACCTTCATCAGATCATGTTACATTTCCTGCTTCCAATCTTACTTAAAACTCAGAATAACCAATCATAGTCTCATAGTTATTCCCTTGGATCCCGGGAACTACCGTCCCATCACTTTGCCGAGCCTGATCTGCAAGGGCATGGAACACATTATCATGGAACTTATAAACAAAGACAATTGCAACATTCAAACACTGGACCCCACCCAGTTTGGGTTAGTGAAGGGCCGATCTTGTCTCCTGAACCTGATTGACTTCTTCGAATCAGTCTCCAGAGCTGTGGACGAGGGTAAGGTGGTCCACACAGCCTATCTGGGCCTCGCCAAGGCCTTCGACACCATCCCCCACTCTGGAATCATAGATAAATTTACTAAGCTGGACATAAATCCCTACGTCACTCGATGGATTGCCAACTGGCTTACTGACAGAACCCAGACTGTAAAAGTAGCCGACTCCAAATCCAGCTCCAGATAAGTGACAAGTGGAGTACCTCAGAGTTCAGTCCTGGGACCTCTCTTCTTTAGCATCTACTTCTCTGAAGTACAGGCCAACACTAAGGGACTCTGGCTAACAAAGTTCGCAGATGATTGCAAACTGGGAGCCATTATTGAATTCACAAATTATGTAGATATTCTACAAAAGGGCCTTACAGAAACAGATGCTTGGTGCCAGAGCCATGCCAAGAAATGTATAATTATCCCCTTTGGGAAAAACCATGTACCCATGAATTACCACATAGGTGGCAGTACACTAAACACATAAATTGTGATGAGAGACTTAGGGACACAGGTGGACAGTGGTCTCACCTTTGATAACTACATTGCCACAACAGTCAGGAAATCCTTCTATGTGGCACACCTCATCACTAAGGGCTTTTCATCCAGAAAAAAGAAGGTCATTGTTCCACTGTACTCATCCCTCAATAGACCCATTATAGAGTACGATGCCCCATTTGGTATGTACCTCACAAGACATCTGCAATAGCTGGAAAGGTCACGGAAATACCTCACTAAAAGTATCGCAGGCCTAAAGCAGATACCCTATGCTGACCAGCTAAAAAACTCCAGGTATACTCTGTCGCATATCGTCTACTCAGAGGCAATCTCTGCTTAACATACAAGGCCATGTCAAACCCTGAGCTATTGGACATGCTCCACTTAAAGAAATCCCAATCCCTCAGAGCCGCATGCTCCAGGGATCTAAACCTCATCATCACAATGAAAAAAACATGCTGGAGGGATAGGTTCCTAACCCAGAGACTCCCCATACTCCGGAATAGACCGCCCATGCATGTCAAGCAGAGTGCCTCCTTGGCCTTCTTCAAAAGTAACCTTGGTGATTGGATGGGGGATAGGAAATTCACGCCGGGGATCACGTCAATCACCCTGCTAGACAGGGGTCCAGGGAAGTAAATATTGTGGGAAGAAATATCCAGGGAATTGTTATGGCTAGGCTTGTATAGGCCCTAGGGCCGATAGCCTAGTACCAACCTATGAACCTATATAGCCAAAAGCGTTTATCGGACCTGAATATTATTGCTCCTGCTGGTTTTTACCCTCTTAAGGTGTTTTACATATTGATTAAAGTTTTTGCTTTTAATATTTGAGCCATGGTGGTTTACCAAAGGATTTATTTGCAGTTTTCATTTTTGCCACCAACACCGTCAGTAGTGTTAACAGAGTTTTTGTTTGGTTTTGTACCTATTTGTGATTCAGTTTGATGGTTGGTATAATGGTTTAAGTGTTTACTTGACAGACAGAAGGTTCAGGGTTTGACTCTCACCTTTAGGTGGGAAATTGAATGAAATCTCAAAACGCACGCACTCGAAGCAGTCCTCAGTATGGAGAAAATCGATATATGTGCAGTAACAGAAACCTGGTTTAAGGCTCCAGAGAGCACCCCAGCACTACCAGGCTACAACTCATACCATACATTTCGGCCACAAAACCCGGACCAAAATACAAAAGGTGGGGAAGTATCCATATTCATCAAGGATAGCCACACCTCCAGGTTAGTGACACAGCACGATGCTTCAGAGATTATCCACGTGCAACTAACAATGGGCAAAACTGCAATTCAAATTGTAGCTTGCTACAGATCACCCACCATGTCCCATGACCCCCATTCCGCATTTCTGGAAACACTGAGTAACATAAAGGTCCTACCAAACACCCTAATATCGGGTGATTTCAACTACCCAAACATTAACTGGGAGAACTACTCAAGTAATAACTCTCTTGCCCAACATTTTCTAGAATTTATAAACTCAAACACCCTGGAACAACTGGTCAACACTCCCACCAGAGGTGACAACATATTGGATCTGGTCATCACCAACATGGGCGACCGGTGTTCTACACCTCCTCACTGGTTAGATCTGACCATAAACAAATCACTTTGAATATCCACATTCCGCCCCCACCCCCAGACAAGGAAACCACCTTGAAAAACTTTTCAAAAGCAAACTTCACATTACTTAAGATGGAGGTGGAAAGTTTCAAAGCCCCCATGCTAAAGGATAACATTGTCCAAGCTGCAAAATCCTTTACTAATGCATTCTACGGGCACCTACAAGAATGCATGGATTGTGCTATCCCAAGCAAAACCAAAACTCACTCCTCCAAGAAAAGGAAACCAGTCTGGCGGACCCCTGCCATAAACAAGCTATACAATAGAAGGAGGAAACTAGTACAGAAAAGAGTAAAATCCCAAGAAGGGAAGACATCCCTGATCAGTATCAGTAAGAAACTACGATCCCTCATAAAATTGTCCAAGGCAAGCTTTGAAAGAAAACTTGCCAAGGACTTCAAAGATAACCACAAGGTATTCTTTAGCTATGTCAAGAATCTAAGTGGCAATTCTCGGATCTGCTCGGATTCTGTTAGTGCAGAATGGCACAAAATACACTGAATCAACCAATATTGCCAACATCCTGGCAGACAGGTTCAGTACAAACTTCACTCCTCTCTCACCCCCAAAAGGGCCCATAACCATACCAGAAGAATGTAGAGCCCCTGAAATCACAGACACTCAGGTTAAAATAGCCATCTCCAAAGCCAAAAACAGAGCATCAATGGGACCAGACAGTGTCCCAGGCTGCGTTCTACATGAGCTCAAAGACAACTAACCCCTCACCTAAACACACTGTTCAAACTCAGCCTCTCCACAGGCTACATGCCCATAGAGTGGTGCACAGAAACAGTTATTCTGCTCCACAAAGGTGGAGCTACAACAGACCCTGGGAACTATCACCCTATAAGCCTGACTAGCTTGGTCTGCAAGGCTATGGAGCGCATCATCATGGAACTCATTAACAGAGACACTGGGAACCTCCAAACACTGGACCCTACCCAGTTCGGCTTTGTTAAGGGCATATCATGCCTCCTAAACTTGGTGGATTTCTTTGAGACAGTTACCAAGGCTATAGATGAGGGAAAGGTGGTACACACAGCCTACCTAGATCTCGCAAAGGCCTTCAACACCATTCCCCATTCTGGTATTATAGACAAACTAACCAGCCTGAACATAAACCCCTATGTCACAAGATGGGTTGCCAACTGGCTCATGGACAGAACCCACATGGTGAGAGTTGCGGGAGCTATGTCTGACTCTAAACCGGTTACAAGTGGCGTTCCCCAGGGCTCAGTCCTAGGACCCCTCCTGTTCAGCATTAACTTCTCAGAGGTACAGACAAGCACAGGAGGACTATGGCTGACCAAGTTTGCAGACGACTGCAAACTAGGGGCTATAATTGACTCACCGGCTGACACAGATATCCTCCAAAAGGGTCTCACTGAGACGGATACCTGGTGGCAAAATTATGGCCTCAAGCTAAATGCCAAAAAGTGCATAGTTATTCCCTTTGGAAATAACAAAGTACCCACAAACCACTACATAGGTGGTAGTCCCCTAAATACGGAAAATGTAAAAGGGATCTGGGGACCCAAGTAGATAGTAATCTCTCCTTTGATAATCACAATGCCAAAGTGGTTAGAAAATCCTTCTGTCTGACCCACCTAATCACAAATGGGTTTGCATCCAGATCAAAAGAGGTCATTGTGCCCCTCTACTCATCACTCATCATACCCATCATAGAGTACAACGCCCCATTTGGGATATACCTTACAAGACACCTGCAACAGCTGGAAAGACCACAGAAGTACCTCACCAAGAGGATCACTGGCCTCAAACAGATGCCCTATGCAGCTCGACTGAAGAAACTCCAGCTGTACTCGGTTGCATACCGCCTGCTCAAAGGTGATCTCTGCATGACATACAAGGCCATGTCCAACCCAGAATTGATGAACATGCTGCACCTAAAGAAAACCTTTTCCTCTCGAGCCACACGCTCTAGGGATCTAAACCTCACCACAACAATAAATAGGATGTTCTGGAGGGATAGATTCCTGTCCCAGAGACTTCCCATGCTTTGGAACAAGATTCCAATCTACATTAGGCAGAACTCCTCGCTACCACTCTTCAAGAGAAACCTTGTCTAGTGGATGGGAAACAGAAAGTTTACCCCGGGGATCACTTCAGTGGCTCTGCTGGACAGAAGCACAGAGAACTAATCTAAGGGGGCAGCGGAAGCCAACACATTCTGGCTAGGCTTATAAATGCCTTCGGGCATATATCCTAGTACCTACCTATGAACCTATATGCTACTTTATTTCCTAGGAGTTTGAATACTGATTTCAATTGGAAATATCTGATTAATTAATTTTGCTTAATTGTTTTATTAATGGGTGTATTTGTCAGTATATGAACGTATGTGTTTTTTAGTAGTTTGTATGTATTCCTTGAAGGCATTTGCTGAGGCACTAGAGTGAATTATATTCCTTTACTTTTGTTTATGTAGCCTTTGTGGTTTATTTTATCTCTGGTTCATTTTCCCTGTGGTTCCAGTGTTTGCTGTTTCATGGCTACAGATCCATCTAACAATATGCCCAGAATATTTAGCGATGATTCTGGGGATTTACTGCAATGTTCTATGGATCAGTATATTTTGCATGGTCAGCATGGACAGAATAGATCTACAAGGAGTGAACCCGTGTTTAATTTTTGGGACAAACAAACTGAAGAAAGAAACCAATGAATGGACAATCCTTTTGTAATAGTGGGTGCTGCTATCTCTAATAATCTTCCTAGTGAATTGCAAGAGTTGAGCAAAAAGTTTGAACAACTGCTCTTTAAAGAAATAAATGTACATTTTAATATCTTAAGTTTACATAGATATCTTAAACTAGATATCACACCATGGGGGTTGCGTGCATTTAAAAGCCCGAGTTCACCTTTTGACTGTGATGATGAGGAAGATCGGGCTTTTAGAACTAGGTGGTTAGCTGCTGCACATAAAAGTTCACTAGAATGGGTAAAAATTTTGGTTGAATGGGATATGGTTAAGCAGCACTGTATTAAAGATGAAGTTCAATTACGTTGTTCTGAATTAGTGCCGAAATTAACCACCTCCCGATTTGATCCATTGTTGAGTGACATTAATGACAACCTCAAATCATATGAACAGGATTTGGTTGAAAAGAAGAAAAATAAGATTAAGAGATTATAAGGATTAAGGATTATAAGGATTAAGGATTATAATAATAACAGGGCTTTGTTGTGGAGAACTAATGTGCATGTTCAGAGCTCTCGCAATACCAGAAACACTAAGAAATCACTAACTGTTTCTTTTGCATCGTTGGAAAGGGGTTACTCCAGTACAGACGGAGAGAATGAATGGGGAGCATATCCTCCATTAACACAGGCCCAAGATCCATTAGCACATGATAACTGATTTTGGAGGGAATCGAACGGAGGACATTTCCAGCAAAAATAGAAATTGGTTTGGACAGGGGCAGGGATCTGGTTTTGCCGATGGACAAATGAGACAACAGAATAAGAAAGGTAGATGGCAATGACTCTGAATGGTCTGTAGAATCAAATACTTCAGTTATTAACATTTCTGAATGTACTTTGAGTGATACTTTGGTATCTGTGCTGAATTTGGGACTACAACTTGTGCCAACTGTTATTCCACATTTATATAACGTTAAATGTGAATTATTTAGACTGATACGTAAGTTATATCTTATAAAATATTTTTCAAGTAAATGAGAGCAATTTGAATGTGTCAGATATTAGCTCAGAGGAAAGTTTTTATTCTTGTACCTCAGATAATGAAGACTGGTATAGTGTTCAGCCTAATGCATATCGTCCCTTGGATGCTTCGAAAATTTCTTATAAAAGCACTTTTTTGCCTCCATTTAATAGTGAAATTATATAGCAATTTTCAGCTACTGTAAAATTTTCTACTGAGACATTAGTCAATAATTTTTGCTGAAATGTGATTTTGTATATAATCTTTCGAAAGAACAATGGCAAGCATTAAAATGTTTAAATAGTAACAATTAATTAGTGGTAAAGCCTTCTGATAAAGGTAATAGAATTATGGTAATGAATTATAAACAATATGTGGAGATGTGTTATGGTTTATTAAATTATTCTACAGTTTATGAATGTTGTGATATAAATATGTACAAGAAGGCTATAGACAAATATGAACTGCTGTTACAGAAAGATTATAGGCTAGGTTATTGCAATAAGAATGATATTGACAAAAAGAATTCTGTAACAGGTAGTGAAGTGGCGCCATTTTATTGTTTGCCTAAAACTCATAAAGGCATACAGGCCTTAAAGGGTAGACCCATTGCTGCAGCTTGTAAATATTTTCTTTATAATATAGGCATATTTTTGCATCAGTACTTGTTTACCTTTGTTAAGAATACCGTTTCATGCATAAGGGACAGCCAGGACTTTATTAATAAAATCTCAGGTCTAGTATGGGAACCTATGTACTGGGTTGTACTAGATATACAAAGTTTGTATACCACTATACATCATTGTCATGGCTTACAATCTTTACAATATTTTTGGGGGGGGGGGTAGTTCTAAATCAGCTTTTATAGTTGAATTAGTTAAATTTTGTTTGGAGTATAACTTTTTTGTTTTCAATGAAAAATTGTTTCATCAATGTCAGGGGACAGCTATGGGAGCTGCTTTCGCTTCCATGTATGCAAATTTGACTATGAGCTTCTTTGAAATTGAAAACACGTTTCAACAAAATTTTTTTGTAAAGTATGCTATAAAGTTATTTTGTTTTATTGATTATCTTATTTTTGTATGTAAGGGGGTGTGTAGAAGGTGCAAATTTTTTTTTTGAATGTTTACATAATTATAGATTTTATTTTACATTCGATGGATTACAAGTGGGTAGGGAAGTTACTTTTTTGGATTTACATCTTAAAGGTACCTCTGATGGAAGTATTAATACATCTGTTTGTAGAAAAATATGGGGTTAGTAATGAATTCCTATTTGCTACTAGTTGTTATCCCCCCACTTATTAGCTTCTTTGCCATATGCAGAATTTCTACTTTTGAATAAACTCTGTAGTAATGATAGTGAGTTTAATACTGATGTGGAACAGACATATAATATGTTTATTCATAGGGGATATGATACAAAAATAGTTAATGATGTCCTAAATAGGATTGTCTATTATAGAAATGGTGATACTTTTGATAATCATAATGGACAGGATAAAAACACATTAAGATGTGAATATGACTTTTTTCCTCCTTTTTTAAAAAATAGTGCGGAATTTTATGGTAACTATAATTATACAATGATAATAGGACATCTATTTTGTTACTACTTATAACATACTTTGTAATATAATCAAAGAGATTTTAGAGTATTTTTGGCCCATGTTGTTTAGAGATGATACTCTGGCAAAAAAATATTCAGAAAAAGTTGTTGATCTCATATAAAAAGGGACGTAGTGCTGGTGATTTGATTGTGCATTGCAAATTTAAAATGCCAGAGTCTAAAATCAATAGGTCCTTTTTTCTAGGAAAGGCACTGTTGCATGTGGACATTGTCTGATTTGTCCACTCATTGTTAAATCTTTTACTAATATAAATGGTTTTAGATTCTGTCCAAACCAGGGCTTCTCATGTAATACTGTTAGTGTTGTTTATATTCTTAGATGCCCCTGTGATAAATTTTATGTAGGTGTGCACGGAAACAGGTTGCTTAACCTGAAAAGGGGTCTGTCGAGAATTAAGCATTAGTCTGTCTCCGTGGGTATGAGCCCAGAAGAGGAGTATGGGTGACATTTTGTACTTGTGGATGACGCGCCTCATTACTCCTGTAACTGCATGTTGCCGAAACGTTTGCCCTGCCTTTCGTAAAATGTTTCATTTTCTTGCGAATCGCTGATGTTTACTGTTAGTCCATAATGCCAGGCTTAAGATTTTCATACTTACACGGATCTTACTTTATTTGCTGAAGAATCAGGGGCAAATCCAAAAAGTAATTGGGAGTCATCAGGAACCTTTCTTTGATATTACTCTAATTCACTTTAAATGTTAATAAAACATAATGCTAAACATCAAAGTGCATTTTTTAAAGACACAAAGTATGAAACTTGTCGGGTATTATTGACATGTTTGTAATCCTCACCCCTTCATCAGAAACTCTAACATTTTACGAGGGGTAGGGCAAAAGCATGAGGCAAAATTAGGGATGTTTTGCCTTCCCTGAAGGAAGTCTTCCATTCAGTGCAAGGAATCCGTTCATCAGAAAGTTAGCAGACATGATAACGTAAGTGTGCATGTGTAATGCTTGCAAAAACTGGAAGAGGGTTTTCGGAAATGTTTCTTTTCCTGAAGGTAATGCAAACTTAATCCACAGCAGTAAACACAGTAAATACCACATTGCAGTGTTTCATGGCCTCCTTTCTATAAAAGTATGCAAAATTCGGAACCGTGAAAATCTGGTTGCGATAATACATAAGTACCATGTTTTGGAACATGTTTGTGTCTGTTTGGGTGAAATGACACAGGTTAAGGATAAATTATTGCATAAAGAAGCTCTGTTCATAATGGAATATGCTACTTTATTTCCTAGGGGGTTGAATACTGATTTCAGTTGGAAATTTCTAATTAGTTAATTTTGCTTAATTGTTTTATTGATGGGTGTGTTTGTCAGTATATAAATGTATATGTTTTTAGTAGTTTATATGTACTCCTGAAAGGCATTTATCGAGGCGCTAGAGTGGATTAAATTCCTTTGCTTTTGTTCTTGTAGTCTTTGTGGTTTATTTTAGGAGGGAAATTACCTAGACTTGAAATTGCTCACAAGAGCAGCTAACTTAGTATTTTCCTATGAGGATGAGTTGAGGTCGATTAGCAGCTTGGGTTCTGGAAGAGCTGGGCAGGGGAGGATGGCAGTGAGTCTGCTCTGGAAGAGCTGAGCAGGAGAGGATGGCAGTGAGTGGACTTTGTTATCTCAGCCATCTGGAGGAGAGGGACTTGGCTCTGGCCTGCCCCTAGGGTGAACAGTAGAGGGAACGCTAAGTGTTACACCCATTACGTTAGAGCAGATGTTACAACTGAGTAAGTGCACTAACCAGGGAACATAGCATGACCAGGCATTCTTCCATTGCAGACATGTATTGAGCTCTAGAGAGCCACTGCTAGTAAAGGGAGCTCTTTGGAGAAGGATAGGCCACCCCATTGGACCTAGAAGCTGGCCCACTCACAAGCTCCTGACTCTCGCCATAGGCAGAAGGATTAGACAGGAACAAATGGATAGGATCTCACTTGTCTAGTCTGAAGATGCCAGACAATGAATAGCCTGAATGGGTAAAAAAGTGGAGCTGTCAGGCAGGTCACTGGAGGAGCAAAGATGTTGAACTAGTTTGGAGTATGTAATGCTTTCTGTAAGCACATGTAGAAAAAGTGTTCTTCAAAGTATGTGGCTACTACAAAAAGAAAAAAGTCAGTCTGTTACTGTAGAAAGAAAGAAAGTCAGTATGTGGTTACCTTAAAAAGAAAGAAAGTCAGTCTGTTGTTACTGTGAAAATAAAGACAAAGTCAGTCTGTGGTTACTACAAAAAGAAAGAAAATCAGCCTGTGTTTATTATAAAAAGAAAGAAAGAACGAATGAGAGAGAAAGCACGTCTATGGTTATTGTGAAAGAAGAAAGTAAATAAGCTGTTTTTAGCACTACTTATGTCTCCCTTGTGCTACTATTTCCACACCCCAAATGTCATATTATTTTAAAATTTTCAGTAGGGTTCCCATAGTCAGTCTTTTTTTTCTCTTTTGTCCCAATTTATGCTGAAATTGCTGAACTTTTATGTATTATTTATGGATATGCAGACCATCCTATGTATTTAAAACAAATACATTTTTTGTATGTATCGGATGCATTAAAGTAGTCTATAACTAGGAAGCGGCTAGATTTTTGTATAGTCAGCTGCTGACCAGGTCACCAGATATCACACAACTAGATCACCAGACAGTACCCGTCCACAGCCAGCACACTGAAAAATACCATTCACCAAGTTGAACAGTAGCCTTCAAGCATCAAAATAACTTGCTGCCAGACCTTTCAACTGTACCCATTTTGATGGAGAGTACCTATTTTCAGGCCTGTTTTACCCCTTCACATGATGTACCTATTTTTGGAAGTATGTCCCTATTTTCAGGATTGATTTACCCATTCACACAATTTTCTGAATCAGCATCACAAAAGATTTTTGAAACTGTTTAGTACACATCAACCCATAATACATAACCAAGATACAATAGGGCTAATAATCTAAATAAAGAGAACTCACATCTAATATCTCCCACACATCTTATATCTCCCATTTTCAAAAGCAAAGATAAATAACTTTGTGAATTGTGAGGTAACATTTTGCAATATCACACGTTTTACACTGTCTCTAATAATATGTGTATATTTTCACATTGTTTTTATCCAACCATCCTCTACCCCTTTTTCTCATTTTTGCAGATGGGGTTGGGGTGTCACTTCAACAGTGACAATCATCTTGAGCCAAGGTTTACACCGCCGGACGCTATCCCTGCTGCAGATCATGTTTATCATTCTCAGATTTTTACATGACTGTTTTGGAGTAGTATCCCACATTCCGACAGCTATGTCATATTTAGTATTCAGTTTTTATACTAATTAGATGTCCAGATTTTTGGCTGGATGTACCCATTTTCAATTTTGTACAGGTTTAGGGATATGCTTGTTGTTCATTCATTGTGTATGGAGGGGTGTGTTCTACCACACAACATGGTGGGGGGAGGTGCTCAGCCATTATATCCCTAAATAATATAATAAGCTTCCTGAGAGCTGCAACTCAGTGGTATGTGAAAACTCCATGCTGTAATATTTTTTTCTGAAATAGCCATATTTATCTATATGCAATTGTTTTCAATTAAGCAGGCTTGATATTCAATTTCTTTGTTAGTTTGTTGGTTTATTTGTTATCCCAGTGGGCAGGATAGCCAGAATACCCATTTCAGCAATGGGTTCAAAAGAGTGGAAAAAGGCAGAGTATACAATAATATTTATAGAAAATCAGTCTTTTAAATATCAATTTCATTGTTTGAGATCACTGCCACTTGTAACTTGTTTATTATTGTCATATGCATTGATTATACTTTGAAGGGCTCTTTTGCAAGGGGGATAACAGTTGGGTACATACATTATTATGCCTTCACAGGTGTTTTTTTCCCTAAATAGCTGGAAACCCTATATTTCAAGTTATGCATCATATGAATACGGCTTGGGTAATTCATTATTTGAAATATGTGCCACTTGTCAATTTGTTTATTATTTTTATATTCATTGATAATAGCTCGAAGAACTCTCTTGTGAGGGATATAATAACAGTTGGGTCCATACCTTATGTTTTCTCCGGTGTTTTTTTAAAATATCTGGAGACCATGTGTTTGAAGTCATGTCATAAAGTTGAACTTGGGCCCAGCAGATCACAGTGCTTCATGTCTCACTAAGTAAAAGGCAGCTCATTGGTGAAAGTTAGGTCATTTCCTGCTAGGCCTTTTTTTGACCATTTCTGGGGTCCCAGCCATTCCTCTTCCTTTGTTGGACTTTGTGAATCTGCTCAGCAGAACATTTGATCAGAGATGTCAAAGCACTGTTCAATGGTTGTATGTTAGCTTTAGACCAGCTACAGGCTTGTGTAGCCCTTGACTTCTCAGGTGTGTGCCTGTCCTTTATAATGGAGTTCTCTGCCCTACCTGGTCTGGGTCAAAAGAGAAGCTGTTGTTACTGTCTTACTCAATCCCCATCACACCATCACTGGGGTGACAAAGTGGGTCTCGGGATGTGGAGTAATGAAATACGCAGGAGAGATTTCTTTTCCATCAGCTTCTTCAGCATTAGGAGAACTTGAGGACAAGGAGATGACTGTATAAGAAACAGACATGGAGAATGAGTCTGCATCCTTCATTATTCTTCCTCCTTAGCACTCTTCCTCCACGGAGGCTGTGAGGTTAGTGAAACCTTCTCTTGATGCACCATCACTAGGTTCTTCTCCTAGAATTATTTGAATTAAAAACCTATGAGGGACAGACTGGCATTGGGCTTTGGGTTATCGCACACTGTAGCCTGTTTTTGTAACATGCATTTTTTCCTGCTTGCGATCATCCTGATTCAAGACCGTCCATGTGTAAGACACCTGACTGCATGTACCATCCAATTATCCAGCGGCCAGTTCTCATACTATATCCAAAGCTATACTTGTGCAGTCTTATTGGCTCAGCATCTAGCCCAGAATCCCCTGCACTTCTCTCCAGAAGAATAAAATAGAAGTCCAAATTTGTGCCCTTGCCATAACTTAGGCATTTGCTATGTTTTATCTTGGCTATGCAAGATTTATGTGCAATGTGAATCACTTTTAAGTTTCACTAGTAGCTGCCTGACTTCCCTGATTGGTGAAGGTACTGTATACTGCATCCATGTTGTTTTCATTTTGAACATAGCTGACATAAGGTCCAAGATCGGAAACACTGGTTCCTGCCTGTATAGCAGAGCATGGGTCAGCCTTTTGTCATTTTCCCAAAAAGACATGAAACGTCTCGGAATGTTCCACAACACTGAGATATCCTTTTCTGGATTTATCAGGTACAGAATAATATCATCTGCAAATAAAGACAGCTTTTCTTGATTACTATAACAATCATGGGTGTATATTATATCAGTGAACCGTCAATTCAACAAACTGCATTTTTTTGGAAATGCTGTTCACTGAACACCCCTCTCATGTGGGGGGCTGCACCCCCACACCCCGCTAATTATATATGCTAACTCTGTGATCGCACTACAGTGGTGAAAGGATAAATTTCCTGATTTCTACTGTAATGGGATTTCATTAAACACAGTTCGTCAAAATGCCGTTTGATGAACTGTTCTTTCCATGATATAATAGGGACCCACCAATCATATCCTTGCATTTATTGGTCCCATTTTTTTGTTACTAATAATTATATATCACCATTTTTATCTCATCCCCTCCTGTCTTAACTGTTAGTTGTTGAGCCTCATCTACCTCTTACCTTGGCATAATTTAGTCTTTCATAAATATTTCCATTTGTGCTCTTTCTTGATTTCCATTGCATCAGTACCCACTTCTTCTAGACACTTTATTGAATATGTACACCTCAGGTATCTGACTGCAATCATTGGGCCTATCTTACATGAAACGAAGCCTGCAGCAAAGGACTTCATGAGGCCCTTCTGTTGCACACCAGCTGCACTTTTACCCTTAGTACCCCTCCCTTGTTTTTTCCCATTTTGGCCCCACACCATTTAGATTATTTAATTCATGTTTTACACATGTTGTCTTACTTTTTATTTATTTATTTATTGATATTTGATTACCTGGAAAGTCCAACTGGGTAGGAGCCCATTTTCAGTGGAGGCCTGGGAAGAAAAGCTCCAAAGCATTACAAAATATTTTAACCATAATGATTTTACACTCTTTAAAAATAATAGAAAAAATAAATGCAGTTTAAATAATTATACTAAATTAGACATAATATGAAAATGTTGATTAAAAATAGATTAGATAATAGATTAAGAATAATTGTATTTATTTGCCTCCTTTTAACACATTCTAAGTGACCAAGACTCCACTTAAGTAAGATTAGATGTAGCAAATTAATTAAACTGGCACTCAAGAGGTCTCCAGAAGTCATAGAGGTTTAGATACTCTGGGGTTTATTTTACAGCTTCTGCCTTTTGATCTAATGATGGCCTGAAATGAAATCATGATTAAGGAAACAAAGTCAGGTTTATTTTTTCAAGGAAAAAATACCTTGTGTACAAAGCTTAGAGTTTGAATAATAAAACATTTTGTTTCCAGTACTGTGCAAAGACAAAATGCTTGTGAAAATACATAATTATACAACGACCCCCTATTAATATTCAAAAACGTGCACGCTGATTGGTCAGCGTGCATGTTGTAAATCAGAGTTATAGTAATGGAAAAAGGTCCGGTTGCCCGGACTTTTTCCTATTACTATAACTCTTTTTTTACAGCAACGGAGAACGCAAGATCTCCGTTGCTTCACACTGTCTCGCTATGTTAAACTCCTTTAACATAGCGAAACAGTTTGTAAAAAGCAACAGAAATCTTGCTTTCTCCGTTGCTTTTGCCCACAGCTCTGATGTACTGCATAGGCATGCGCGCAGTACATCAGAACTGCCGCAGAATACCAGACAGCTGTGGAAGGGCAGCAAGGAGGCATTATACAATGCCATTATTTAAGAAAAGTAATTATTTTTTTTCTTAAATAATGTCATTGTATAATAGCAATAACCCACTTCTGGGTGTGGGTAATGCTGGATTTAACCACAGTTGGCTTTGTTTGGCCACTTGGGCTTCGCCCTCGTGACCAAACCACACCAACCATGGGTAAATCCAGCATTAACCACACCCAGGTGTGGGTTATTGCTATAATCCTTTCTGGGAATAAGGCCTGCCTCCCTATCTGTCACCAAAAAGATAGCTTATGTGTGTTCCTTTGCTGTTAGATTGGGATGAAAGCAAAAACACAAATGGCCACAGGCTTACCTTATACAGCTGAGGGTCTGGTAAGAGGAAACTGAGCAGCTAGGTAACATTCACACACACATGCACACACACACACACACACACACACACACACACACACACACACACACACACACACACACACACACATACACACACACACACACACACACACACGGAGTACATGCAAACAACACAGATGGAATTACAGCCAAAAACTCAACCAGAGAACAATCACTGTGAGATGTTAATGCTATTCGCTGCAACCCTGCCTAGCGATTAGTTGCTGTTATAATCATGCTGCCCAGACTGCCACAGATGGCCACTGAATATGCAGTGGTCACTTTCTGAAGAATCATTGTTTTATGATTAGTTCTATGTTCAGTTATACTCCTCATATTAAAGATGCAAGCAGTTTTGCAAAAAATGAAGATCTTATTGCATTGTCTGATTTTTTTAGTTTCTTTGTTTTCTCATATCTCCTCTATAAACATACCAACAAAATGATGCCGTAATCACACTGAACAAGAATCTGTGCACATCTGCAAGACATTCTGTGTAATTAAAATCAACTTAGCTCTTATTAGAACAGCTTCTTATTTACATTGCGGTTTCACTACTACAGCCATACTTATGTTAACTGTCAACCAGCAACTTCCACTGTACTCTCTCAACACCCTCCCTCAAACATTTACACTATAACTACACAACCCCTGCCACCAAAACCATCCTCCCAATACACACACTCCATTACTAAACACCTAACACACTCGAAAATAAAATATCCCTAAGATACCATAAGCAATTTACTACATATATAAAACATATCCTAAACACCCTCTATAAACTAGCCCTCACTGGAGACATCCATCCAAACCCTGGTCCTCCCAAATCCAACCCAACCACAAACCCTAGTCCAAGCAACCCCCTCACAACTCAACTCCTAGCTAACAAGAAAACAAACCCTGGTCCTCCCAAATCCAACCCAACCACAAACCCTAGTGTAAGCAACCCCCCCACAACTCAACTCCTAGCCAACAAGAAAACAACAGACCTACTTATAATGTCCCTAAACATCAGAAGCATATGCAATAAAATCCAAGAACTACATGCCAGCATAAGCATATATTCCCCAGATATTCTCTTCCTAACTAAAATCTGGCTCAAACCTCACATCAAAGTGAGGAAATACTTCCACCTGAATACAATATCCTTCACATAGACAGATTGTCCAAAAAAGGAGGTGGTGTTGCATTGATATTTAAACACCACGTCAATATTCAACTCTTGAACTCATCTGCCCCTCACCACAACAATGAAGAAATCATTTATGCCAATCTCAAACTAAACCCAAACAAAAAATCAATATCATAGGACGCTATTTCCCACCAGGTCAAAACATCACACCCCTTGAAAATCTCCTGAGCTGGGCTATTCTGTGTCTACCCCAGGAAACCATCATTCTCGGTGACTTTAACTTCAACTGGCTATCCTGTAATAACAATCTCCCAACCATTCACCTTAATCTTCATGGGTTCACTCAACTCATTCAATCCCCTACCCGAATCAACAAAAACCCTAACAATCATACCTTACTTGACTGGATCCTAATCAACAAAGCTTTTTACTCTTACCTAGCAGGCTGCTTACCTGACAGTCTTAGTGACCACTCCCCCACTTTCCTAATTCAGCCCCACACAAACAGTCTGAAGCCCATTATCCACAGGCAAATACAGAACAAGTCCAACTTCAACCCCAACTCCTTCATCTCCTCCCTGCAAAAAATCAGCTGGTCACCACTAAAATACCTCAACCTAGATGAGGTTGTCCACTTCTTCAACAGTACCTTCCTCTCCATCCTAAACACCCATGCTCCCGTAAGAAATGCCAAAGTCAGATCCAGGCGTGCCCCATGGTTACAAAAGTCCACCAGAACCCCAATGAAATCCAGAGATAAGGCCTGAGAGCACTGGCGTCTAACAAAAAATAACTCAGATAGGCACTCATTCCTTAAACTGCGCATTAAAGCCCAAAAGCATATACAATTAGACAAATTTGCCTACTATGAATCCACCCTAAACTCTACCAACCACAACCCTAAGCAATTCTGGTCCACTATTAACAATATCCTCCACCCAGGGAAGGTTGATACCCCCCAGCTGCCCATTCCCCCCTCCTCCAGCAGTATTGTTGAATCCTTCAACAAACACTTTACTGAAACTATAACATCTGTAAACAAACAACACTTCTCTACAACAGCCCCCCCCAACTCCTAACCCTAAACCCCCCACTCCTCTTTTCTTCTTCACCTCAGTACCTACCTCCAACTTAAAAAGACTATTGTCAAAACTTAAACCCACCAAACTCGCAGCTGACAACCTCCCCTCTGAATACTTGAAAATTTGCATCTGATACACTAGCCTACCCAATTTCAATTCTAATCAACCATTCCATAACAGAAGGCTATGTTCCCTTGATATGGAAAATATCCCACATCATTCCCCTCCACAAAGGTACCCTCTCCACTGACCTCTCCATTTACCGCCCCATTGCTATCCTCTCCCCTTGAAAAATGTATCAACACCCAGGACTCCAACTAAGCTAATAATCTCCTCTCCAAAACCCGATATGGTTTCAGGCCATATCACAGCACTACCTCCGCTCTGCTCTCCTTCACCAACACTAGATCTCTCAAAGGCCTTTGACATGGTATCTCATGAGCTACTACTCTCTACTCTCCCAAACTCTCCTTCTCACAATCAGCCTGCAACTGGTTCCACAGCTATCTACACGGACCCCAGCAATCAGTAATCTGGGACGATAACATAACACCTCGCCTCCCAGCTACTCTCGGAGTTCCCCAAGGGTCTATCCTTGGCCCTCTGCTATTCTCAGTTTTCACTAACAACCTACATACTGCCACCACACAAGCATCTCTTATACAGTACGCAGATGACTCTACTCTCATCTGCTCTGCCCCCACTCTACCAGAACTACAACAAATCACACAGGAATCATTATCTTCTGTAGAAAGCTGGCTATCCAATGCTCAGCTCCTACTCAACCCAAGTAAGACAAAACTTCTCCTGTTCCAACCTTCCAAAGCCACCCAAAATACCCCCCACTTCAACATTCTCACCAAAGACAATACCATCATCTCTCCATCAGAACACACAAAATTACTCGGTGTAGAAATAGACAACAAACTTAGATTTGACACCCACATATCTCTCGCAATAAAAAAAATTCACAAGAGATTTGGTGCATTATATCAAAGTCTCCAATTCCTAAGCCAGGCAGCTAAAATCTACATAGCCAATTCCCAGCTAATCTCCACCCTACTCTATGCATCCCCGATACTTACCAACCTTAGACAAACAGACCTACACAAACTGGATGCTTGTTACAACAAAATTGTTAAATTTGCCACTGGAACCTCCTACCGCAGCCATCATTGTATCTCCCTTACAGAACTAAACTGGCTAGAACTCCCACAACTCCTTCACTTTAATCAACTCACCCTCGCTCATAAACTTATTAACCACCCCCTTAACATCCCTTCCCTTCAAATCCTTCTCCAACCCTATCACCCCACTAGACCCCTAAGATCAAGCAACAAAAATCAACTCACTGTTATCAAACCCAGAAACTCAGCAGGAGAAGCCATATTTTCATGTACCAAATCTAAACTTTGGAGCAATCTTCCACCCTCTATAACTACTCTACCTTCCAGCAGCCTTTTCAAGACTACACTCAAATTCCACTTAAATTTGCACTGGCTTTGTCCTTGTTTTAATCCAGACTAACACCCGCACCCTTACCCTCCCACCTAGACTCTTAACCCAACTATACTACTGCCACTACTAACCATAGACAGAAATAGCTAGTTGTCTTTGCATACTTTAAAATCTTGTCTGACAACTTTGTTATTAATATTATAAACGACAAGAAACTATCTTAACTTGCAACATTTTCTGTATATACTGTTGATAATCAGTATCTTGTTATTGTATTAAAGCCAACAACTTGTAATGTTTACTATTGCTGCAACTTTGTATCTCTATCATGTACATGATGTGGAGCTTTTCTTCTCGGGCATCCGCTGAAAAAGGACCTGTGCCCAGTTGGAATTTCCTGGTAAACAAATGTAAATAAAAATAAATAAAAATATAAGGTGCTATATCTGCATGGTCTAGTTGTTAAATTGTCCTTCTAGGAAGTCAGAAACTCCTGTTGTTGCCTTTAGTATATAGGCAAAGTAACTTTTAGTTTAACTTAGGTAGTAAGGCATCATGGGTTTAATCTGTCATGGCAGAGATGTTCAGCTCCAGGAAACATTTCAAGGGCCTATCCTTATCAACAAAATTAAATGCAAAAACAATAATTATTTTACATTAAAAACTGCATAATTTGGTGTTGTCTATCATATGGTATAGTGGTTATATCCAATTTTAAGGGTTTGTTATTTACAGAAATTGAACAATATACTATAACATTGATGTGTGAGTATGATGGAAAGATAAGGAAATGATGGCCACCTTGCTACTTTTAGATACACTGCACCCCTCCCCAAATAGCTATTTTAATCCATAGACAAATTAATACCCATCAACTAGGGCTACTTTATTGACTTTGCACACCTCAGATGTCTGAATGTCTTAAAATATTCTCAGTAAAGTATTGCCTCATACAAATTCACATTAGTCCTGCAAGGTCAGAATAATGACTGTGTAATGTCAGCAGATGACAACAGGATCAGTCAATTTTCTGCATTCTGTTACCCAGAAATAAAAGCCAAATGTGTTGACTGTGTATACTGCAGAAGTCAGATTGCAATAAAATTGAAATAATAATTGGCAACAATAATCTATTGTAACCCCCTGCATACACACGCACACACACACACACACACACACACACACACACACACACACACACACACACACACACACACACACGCACACGTTTGTGGATTAAAATAACTATTTTGGGAGGGGTGCAGTGTATCTAAAAGTAGCAAGGTGGCCATCGTAAGGGAAAGAGGTTGGCAAAGGGAGGGAAGCTGGCATAGTGGTTAAGGTGTTTACCTTACAGACACAAGGGGCAGGGTTTGATTCTCACATGGGGAATTGGCTAGGCTTAAAATGGTCCACAAGGGCATGTTAGCCTAGTATTAATCTATGAACTAATCTATGAACCTGTATGCCCATCAGTTACAGCAAATTACATGGCTGTGTACACTTCAGATGTCTGGTTGGGATCAAATAAATGAATAAATACATGACAAAATAATAGTAACATGTATTTCACCTTTCTACTTTCAGAACTACCTGAACCATCCTTCTGTCTGCAGGTTATTGCAGCCCCCTTTAGACCTCAAGACATCTGATTACAACCAAATGAATGAATATACACATAACTGCCAAACAGGAATATATATTCTCAGCTCTTGCCATCAGAATATAGCATGCAACCCATTAAACCCCATACCCTCAACCTCTTAGGTGAAGAATTACGGACAAACAAAGGCCCAGAATTAGAGACAGAGCCCTTATATACATAGAAAGTTAACGTTTCTAAAATAACATTTTTTTCCATATGCTTTTTCTGAAGGCTATGAAGTCTGAAAGTCAAATGTCTGTCATTATTTATGAACAGCATACCTCAGTGATTTGCCAGAAAGCAAAAAACACACATTTTACAACTAACAGCCCAAAATGTGAGGCAAAGACATTTTGCAAACCAGGGACACTTGAGAGCGTCTGTGCCACTTGATTCTGTACATGCATGCATAAATATACACACGTAGCTGCATGCACACAGACACAAACGTGCACAGTTGCATAGTCACATATGTAACAATTACTGTTCTTAAACACTGAGCGTCACTGGCATGCATAGTGCTAGAGGGAAAAAATGGTTCCAGACTCGTAGCGCTACAAATAGCCATTCTTAGTTTCCTTTTCATTTAGTATCACGCTGCCTCAGTCACAGCAGTCAGCCTGTGTCGATATGAAGGACTCCAGAATGCTTCATACAGCTGTCCAGCTTGTTGCTTTTTGAGTGTCTCATTTCTGCTAAACTGAAAATGGCAGAAAGACCTGTAATATGGCATAACTGCCTTATTGTCCATTTTTAATAATTCTAATGCTAGGCTGTTTTGAAAAAAAAAAAAAAAACGGCCCAGTGAGCTGAGTAAACCTTTTTTTTTTCTTTATGAACTTGGAAGTAATTGAACTCCATGCATGAATAATTGCTTGCATGGAGTTCTGGGCAACAGAAACTCGAAAGGCAACTTTTTTTTTTTTTAATGGAAAAAAAAGAGTAAATAAATAAAAAAAACAAGTTTTCATATTTTTTCCAAGGGGGAGGCAGAAGTCTAGCTGTTCCGGGCAATCTGTCAGTGGTTTCTTCCCACAATGCACATCTCTTTTCCCTTATTTACAAACATGTAAGGCTTGCACACATACAGTTTTAAGCAATTTCTACAAAAACAGCACATTTCTGAATCAATAGCAAACAATAATTTTTGCTTGCTTTAAAAAGTAACAAGTCACAAATGAAATAAATATTTGGTTAGTCTATGCAATTTTCTTTTATCATTGTTGCCATAGCTCCAACTCTTGAGCTTACATATTACACTGTTTTCAGCTTTATACTCCACAGTTATGATTCAACTTTTTTTTTAACTGTAACTGTCCCCACTCATTTGAGTTCCTTCTTTCCAATTCACACGTCATTTACAGGGCGCAAACTTTCCCAGTGGAACTTCACAGCTCAAATATTGGAAAGCAGAAATACCACTGCATTTACTTATGTGCAGCAGTACCTTTGAACTGATTCAGAAATACCACATCACTGGACCAACTTCATTAGTACTGGGAATTGTTCTAGAAATACCAGACCATTAGCTCCAGTATTCCTTTGCTTCTTCTTTTTTATTTTTGTTTCTTTTGGCTGCTCCTGTTTGGGGTCACCACAGTGGATCATCTGTTTCCATTTCTTCCTGTCCTCTGCATCTTGCTCTGTCACACCAAACATCTATATGTCCTCTCATTCTCCCAATATACCCAGCATCTCTCCACAGCACATGTCCAAACCAATGCAATCTTGCATCTCTGGCTTTGTGTCCAAACTGTCCAACCTGATCTGACCATCTAATATACTCATTTCTAATCCTGTCCATCCTCTTCATACCCAATGCAAATCTTAATATCTAACTTTGCCACCTCCAGCTCTGACTCCTGTCTTTTCGTCAGTGTTACAGTCTCCAACCCATATAACATAGCTGGTCTCACTACCATCTTGTAGACCTTCTGTTTCACCCTTACTGGTACCAGTCTGTTCTGATGCCCCTGCACTGGCCCAATAATCAAGGACCCTCAATCCTCACTACTGACAACAGTGAGGGATGTACACAATGGGAGGTTGACAAGTACACACCCAGTAAAGTACAACTTCCCTTAAGAGCACACGAAGATCACAGTCAGTCTGGGGATGATTTCTGCCTCTTTCTCCAGATCCCCAATAAGACTCCCCACTGGCACAGCTATAGGGTTAAGATCTCAGCTGAGGGGGTCAAGCCAAAACCTCCAGCACCCTCTCTGTCCAACCAGTGCTTCGTGTCCCTGCCCAAGTAGCTGACACACACACACACACACACACACACACACACACACACACACACACACACTTGGAGATTTGATTTGTATACAAGCACACAGACACACACACATACACACACTCACACACACACACACACACACACACACACACACACACACACACACACACACACACACACACACACACACACACACACACACGCACACACACACACACACACACACATGCACACACACCTGGGAAAGGCTGGCACAGGTTTACTAGCTATGCCTCCTCCTACCCAGACTATAAGGTAGTTATCATTGCCACCAACCCCTACTTATCAGCTACTATAAGGCCCTTACCAAAGGTGTCCAATCCTACTGTGTAATGTTACTATTATCCAAATGGTAGTCTGACCAAGACATGCAAGGCTATTTAGGAGTGGCCTGTACAGTGTCACCAAATACATATGTAACTACTCTAAGTGCTTAAATATGCCTCACAAATATGAGCCACAAAAATAGGTTTAAATATATTTACTAATAAATAATAAAAGAACAAGACAATATTCAGAAAACAAACACAGTTACTTCATAGTGCAGAATCACAGGAAATATCTTAAAACAACATTGCAGGACAGTTTCAAATAAATACAGAAAACATCTAAACTAATTTTTACTATATTCCTTTCTATATCTAAAGAGATACTATGCCCTGAATCTTACTTACAGACAGGCAAATGCAGATGATGAGTGGATGATCTTGCTAGGTCTAATACAAAATGCACAGTCTCTCTCTGAGAGAGTTCTTAAATCAATATCACATTTTACTGCTGGTTTAGCCTGGATGACATCACTTTTTGTCACCTGCCTTCAATTCCCAATCTAAACAGAACCTTAACAGAGTTTAACACCTCTGTGTGAGAAATACATATCTCTTAGAACTGTGCAGCTGCTAGGAAGTCATAAAGCAATAAAACATTTTTTTACATTTTAAACCTATTAACTACTTCTCTTCAGGACAAAAGAAAAAACCTCTAGCTCTAGACATCCTGTCTCCATGCTTCATTGAAACTAACTTTTATAGCACAATCGTAAAGCAGTTAATTTCAACTTATTTTCTTGAAGTTTTGTAAGTTAATCGTCTATGTTCCAGCAGGGTATGCTGTGGTTATCAGTACATAACATGCAGTTCTGTATAAATAATCTCAATATTCACAAATGACATAGAATTATTTACAAAATTCCAGATAGCTGGGCTGGCAGTGTCACATCTGTCACAAATCATTCCTGACAGTCTTCTCCACCCACTCCACCCTGCCTACACTTTCTTCTTCACCTCTCTTGCACACTCACCATTACCTTGAACTGTTCCCAAGTATTTAAACTCATCTATATTCACCATGTCTACTCCCTACATCCTAACCATTCCTCTGTCTTCTCCCTAATTCACACATATATATTCTGTCTTAGTCCTCCTGTCCTTCATTCCTCTCCTCTCTAGAGCATATCTCCACCTCTCCAGGGTCTTCTCAGCCTGTTCCCTCCTCTCATTACAAATCACAATATCATCCGCAAGCATCATTGTTCATAGGGACTCCTGTCTGAACTCGTCTGTCAACCTGTCCATCACCATTGCAAATAATAAAGGGCTTAGAGCTGATCCTTGATGTAATCCCACCTCCATCTTGGACGCATCTATCACACCTACCGCAGACCTCACAACTGTCACACTGTCCTTGTACATATCCTGTACCACTCTTATATACTTCTCTGCCACTCCTAGCTTCATCATACAATACCACAACTCCTCTCTAGGCACCCTGTCATATGCTTTCTCTAGGTCCACAAAGACACATTGCAACTCGTTTTGACCTTCTCTGTACTTCTGCATCAATACCTTCAGAGCAAGCATCGCATCTGTAGTGCTCTTTCCCTGCATGAAACCATACTGCTGCTCACTAATCATCACCTCCCTTCTTAATCTAGCTTCTGCTACTCTTTCCCATAACTTCATGCTGTGACTGATCAGTTTTATCCCTCTGTAGTTATTACAGCTCTGCACATCACCCTCACTCTTAAAAATCACTACCAGTATACTTCTTCTCCACTTCTAAGGCATCCTCTCACTTTTGAAGATTTCGTTAAACAATCTGGTTAAAAACCCACTACCATCTCTCCTAAACACCTCTATGCTTCCACAGGTATGTCATCTGGACCAACAGCCTTTCCAGTCTTCATCCTCTTCATAACTGTCCTTACTTCCTCCTTGCCAATCCATTGCACTTCCTGATTCACTATCTCCACATCATCCAACCTTCTCTCTCTCTCTCTCTCATTCTCTTCATTCATCAGCCCATCAAAGTACTCTTTCCATCTGCTCAACACACTCTCCTTGCTTGTGAGGACATTTCTCTCAATATCCTTTATCACCATAACCTGCTGTACATCTTTCCCAGCTCTGTCTGTCTGTCTAGCCAATTGGTACAGGTCATTTTCTCCCTCCTCAGTATCCATCCCTTCATACAACTCAACATACACCTTATCCTTAGCCTTCACCGCCTCTCCCTTCACTATACACCTTATCTCCTTGTATTCCTGTTGACTTTCTTCATCTCTCTGCCAATCCCACTTGTTCTTTGCCAACCTCTTCCTCTGTATAATCTCCTGTACGTTCTCATTCCATCACCAAGTCTCCTTGTCCTCCTTCCTCTGTCCAGATGTTACATCAAGCACCTTTCTAGCTGTCTCCCTTACCACCTCTGCTGTGGCTGTCCAGCTATCTGGTAACTTCTCACTGCTACCCAGTGCCTGTCTTAACTCTTCCCTGAATTCCTTCTTACAATTATCCCTTTATAACTTCCACAATTTGATCCTTGGCGTTGCCCTCACTCTCCTCATCTTCTTCCTGATTGCCAATGTCATCCTACCGACCACCATCCTATGCTGCCTAACTACGCTTTCCCCGGTCACTACTTTACAGTCTCCAATCTCCTGCAGATTGGCCCTCCTGCATAGGATATAATCCACCTGTGTGCATCTTCCTCTACTCTTGTATGTCACCCTGTGTTCCTCCCTTTTCTTAAAATACATATTCACCACAGCCATGTGCATTCTTTTCACAAAATCCACTATCAACTGACCTTCTGCATTCCTCTCCTTAACACCATACCTACCTATCACCTCCTCATCCCCACTGTTCCCTTCACTAACATGCCCATTGAAATCTGCTCTTCGTGGACGTCCGCTCGCATAGTCCGGCACGGTATGTTCAATGCTTTGTTCAGAAAATGTATGTTGATGTATAACCTTTAAGATTATTAACTTTTACAAGGAATTAGGGTAATATTACAAATTGTTCCCAGTGACTTCTTTCTTTCTACATGATTCCTAAGCAAAAAAGTTGACAGGAATATGTATGATGCCGGTAATGCTCTTAATAATTGTATTCAACACTGCTTTTATTATATATGTTTACTATGTTTTACATGTACCTTACCTAACTGGCATAAATGTATATATGGATTTGTAGCCTTCTTTATATAAATGTTTTCAAGGAATAATCACATCTGTTTGCTGATTAACTAGAGGTGTGGTGTTATTAAATAAAACTATTTATTTTTTTTAGAGTTCCTGCAGAGTTCTGAATGGTTACTATGAATAGTAAATAGAAATAAATAATTAGCTTCTGAGAATGAACTGAAGTGCATATATAAATATTTCTTAAAACCATGTGCATTGAACATGCATTCATGGATGGGAAATTGCTAATTAAATGTTTAACTGATTACATTATTGTGCATTGTAGTTTTATTGTTGAATTTGAAGTTCAATGCCCTTTGAAGGCTCAGTGCTGGTGTTACTGGTGTTTACAGTGAAAGCTTTAATACATCAGTGCTTCATGTATGCTGACACACTAACATCTATTCTAAGTTTGCATTTTCTTTTAAGTCTGCCTCATTAAAGCTATTTGAAGAAGTTATATTGTTTGTTCTCCTACAGCAGAATACCAGATATGATGATCTTACTTCATCATAGCATATTTTTGGAAAGGGTACAGTACCATCCCTACCATAGCTTGTCTAAAAGCTGACAGCGTCAGTGGTATAATTTGAGAAACAAGATTAACTTTTATTGATATAACAAATGCATTTATCTCAGGATCTCATAAACTGCTGATATTCAAAGGATACCTTTTCCTGAAGTCTTGTAAAACTGTTGTATATTAAAATGTGACCGACAAGAATCTGCTTCACACAAATATGCTACAGTTGAGACCTGTCCTGTCAGCATGGACAGTGTTCAGAAAACATCTTTAACCATAGGCAATTTGCATCTTTCTGATAGCTTCACAGCAGTAAAATATTTAAATAAATAGATGTACCAGATGTCATTGAAACTTGTTCACCTCACGGGATCTGAGAATGTTCTGGATGACACTTTAAGCAAGTTGGCACCACAGGTTCACAAGAGTGATGAAAATTTCTTACACTAGGGAACTCATCGTTTCATTCCAAATATCTGCAAATGCAGAAAACGATACTTCTTCCCCTTACTCTAGTACAAGATATTTTGCACTTTATGTGCACTAGGCCTGCATTGTGTTGTTTTTCATTTATTCAGAAAAATGTCCAGGAAATTTTACATGATGCTACTACTTAAGTCCCCTATGACCTAAGCAGTTATAATAGACTGACTTCTTGCTTCTGTGCATGTGGTGGTGTAATGGCTAAGTTCTTTGCCTTACAAAGACAAGGTGCAGGGTTTGAGTCTCACAAGGGATAATTGGCTAGGCTTAAACTGGCTCGCAAGGGCAGTTAGCTTAGTACTAAACTATGAACCTATGTAACCTACCTCCCTGATTCTGATGATCAGAGGGCGTACCTTTTATCCCTGTCAAAAAAAAAAAAAGTTTGTTGTATCCAAATGAAGTCTCTTCTTTTGCATTTATAGCTGTGGCATCTTCACTGTTTTTACCAAGTCGTGTAACCTTTCAGAGGCAACCATTAAAGTCTTAGCAGCAGTAAGAAAACAGTTGTGAACGGAAACATCTATCTAAAATTTCTAGGAAGGCATGCAACCTTCTTGGAAGTAGAGGGAGTTTCTAATTACTAGTGCTTTAAATTCACCAGTTACTAGGAACAAGATGTATTAAATTTAAAGACTAGAAGTACCCTTGGTGTTGAGCTTGATTCAAGTGATTTTACATTATTGGTATGTACAGGCAATGGGGTTTGAAAGGATTAACCTTAAATTTATTTGAGAACTGAGTAGAGAAGTGTTAACACTTTTGTATATTTTAAAAATCATCAGAGAACTTAGGACTTCTGGAAATGGGGATGTGATACCCCCTTCACAAGGGAGAGAGTAAAAACTATCAATCATTGCATCACAGGGAAGAATGAGCCTTAATGTATGCAGAAGCTAGTGTGGCATATTATGCTTAGTAAAATGGATTCACAATTTGAATGTCAGGCCAGACAAATGTAACAGAATTCTGAATACATGCTTGGTTAAAATGACCTAAAAAAAAAAAAGATCCACAAATAATTAAATGATGTGAGGCAAATATCAAATAGCCCTAACATCAGTTTCAATTAATAAATTTAAGGAATTCGGACTTGCCAGTAAAACACTTATAAAACGGGTGGGTTTGAATTTCCTACCTTGATCCCAATGCCAACTGTTGGAAGCGTGGCCCTCAGTATATTATCCCATCCTGAACTGGATAGGCGTTTGTCTTTTGATAACAGAATCACATTGTTTGCATTTGGGGTACCAAAAGAAGCACATCACTGTGGTGGTGCTTAGCCAGTTAGGCCAGGTGTCATTTTAGAATGGGCTGACTTATCATCAGCTGCATTTTGTGTGTGGACTACTGAAAACTGATCCCTCTCCTGTGTTTTCTTACCCTTCTGTAATGGCATACCCCTGAGACCCTTTGTAGCTTTACTCCTTCTTGTTGTGTTTACCGCCAGTAGGACTGCGGATAGAGCCTTTAGTAAGTATATTCTCATTCTCTGGAAAAGACTGGATTGGCAGCTCCGGTTATTGGAAGAGCTGGGCATGGGGATGAGAATAAGTTGTCAACAATGGCTCACTCATCCTTAGATGAGACCAGCTAAATCTGTTACACTGCTGCCTCCAGCTGACAAGCTGGGGTACTGCATGGTGCAGTATGGACTGGGTCATGCTGACTATGAACTGCATGTAAGTTAGAAGCTTGTGTATAGGAGTACAGCAATAGAAGCATCACCCACTGGTCACTGTGGGGACAGGTTTAGGATGGATTGGAAAGGCTCCCACATGACAAGAGCGTACTAGTCTGCTCCGTCACCACTGACTCTAACCTCCAAGACGAATGAATGGGTAGAATGGGCTGCCACCTGACTCAACAATGAATAAGCTGTAAGAGTCTTACTTTGGATGTGGAAAAATTGGGTTCATATATTGCCCCCAGTGCAGGAAGGAAATGGTCAGTGGGGCTGACTAGGAAGAGAAGTTATTGGACTGTGTTGTATAGGTAAAATAAATGCACTGTGTTCACATCTACTATCTATATATAGCCAAAGATGAAGTATGACCCTAACTAAGGATAAATTGTGCTCTGAAATTTATTCTCATATGAGTCACATCTCTGTCTTTTACAAAATGCCTGTATTCATTTATTTGTTTATTATATTAATGATATGTTTGCAAACTAACCATATGTAGAACTGCCATATGTATTATTCTATATTGATCTTTATGAACAGATAGGGTACTTCCTGGATCTCCCATGAAGAAGATCCCATGGCTGAGTGGAATCACCTTATATTTTAAATTAATTAATTAGTAAACAAACAATCAGACAAATGTGTCTCAGTCTTTATCACAGGAATGCAGTGAACAGATAGGTGCATCCTGCTATGGTGCGATCCTGATTGTAAGAAAGCTTTGTTTTAAATCAGACTTTCCTAAGGGCAAGCTCAACATCTGAACAAATCACAGTATATACCTTCAGCAAAGTTTCACTTTTTACATGGTTTAATGTGTTCTTTCATTTATATTTCCTTTTGGTGATGTTCTTCCAATACATACTTCAAAAATGTCATGTTCCTTTCCTGTTGCATCTGAAGTAATTCCTTGTAAAGCTTCAGGTCTGCATGAGTAAATGCAGGCTGTTTGAGTATATTTATACTGTATGGTATCATCTGAGCCTGTAAGTATGTTTTTAAATGCCAAAAGTCCATATTGCATTTAATACCGATGTGGATAGTATCAATGTGCAGTGAGACAGATAATGGAGTAGC
This sequence comes from Protopterus annectens, assembly GCF_019279795.1. NCBI lineage: Eukaryota > Metazoa > Chordata > Ceratodontiformes > Protopteridae > Protopterus > Protopterus annectens. The sequence goes on from NC_056729.1 coordinate 1,885,430,557, forward strand.
ACCTGGGGATAAGGAAATAGTCCATCTGACCTTTCATAGGCGTGGGAAGACATATGATAAAGACCCAAGAAAACAGATTTTGACAGTCCTGCAAAGTCCCAGAAGCATTGGTTGAATTAGTACAGGCTATGTAAAAAGACCCAGTGACATAGTATGAACAGTGTAAAGTCTCACAGATGGGTTCCAAGTGGGAGTGTGTTTGCTTTAGGCTTCAATTGAGATCCCACTGCTGTTCATGTTGGTTATAGACTATATCAGCGGGCAGCTCAGAGGGGACAGATCAGCATAGATTTTGTATACAGGTGATATGGCACCTGTATACAGGTGATGTGGCACTATAAGAAAGCTCTGAACAGAAGCTTTAACACTGACAGAGTTCAAGAATGCAGACTAAAAGACACATGATAAAACTGAGTATAGACAAGGGAGTGGTCATGAGAACAAATCAGGAATCACAATAAGCTGCAACTTGAGCTGGAAAGAAAAATAGATTAACGATGTCAGGTGTCTGGAAAGTGTGATTGAGAAGTGAGAAAACCTAAATCTGGAGATCAGTGCTAGAATCAGAGTACTGGAAGCCAACTGGAACGAATAGTTTGGAGTAGTGTGTGACAACAAAATGCCAAAGAAGTTGAAAAGAAGGAGAACAGAACAGTGGTGTGATCAGTATGCCTATCTGACAGAGAAACCTGGGCAGTTAAAGCAGAGTGTCTGAGGAAGACTGAGATGATGAAGATGATGTGCACAAGGATGCACAGTGATTACCTGAGGAAGAAATGAGGACATCACAGTGGGGGACAAAATTGCTGTAGTTGCAGAGAAGATAACAGGTTATGCTGGTTTAGTCACATGGGCAGGAAAGCAGAAGACAGTTTGGTAACACAGGAAATGAGTATGTCAAGCCAAGAGATGGCTTGCATGACAGAAAAACCAATGACAGAAGGCCATAGGCGCCGGAAGCTGTTGAAGACTGGGAGGGGGGGGGGGGGGAGTGAGAGGAGCACTTACTGATCTAAAAAGGGCAATTTTTTGTAACTATTTACTACCACAACATAGGTTCACTTGGAGGACATTTTAAGGTTAGCCAATTCCCTTTTGATGCTTGAGTTAACTTTTTCTGATTGGTCTTACCTATCCCATGGTTGATAATTGTATATTAGCCCTAGTGAGAATAAATGTGATCATACTATAGATAATTTGAGGGGACCCTGGTAAGGGATGCAGCATTTAGGAACTGCTTCTATCCATTAGTGGCATGAGGGGCAATCCTGGAGTACATTTTCTGTTACCCATCCTTAGATCCAAGTTGCATTTGAATGTGGACGGATGGGCTTTGTTTTATTTGTATAGATAGTCTGTTGTGGCACAGTGGTAGCCTCTGTGATATATAGCCATCTCTCCACAACATTCAGTTTGGATACCTGGACTAAGTATTTATGATGCCATTTGACTTACTGATGTTCAGTAGGTCCATCTGCATTAGGTCGGAGGATGCCTTGTATGCCAGGCATGTCACCTCTAAGCACTCTGTAGGATACTGAGTATAGTAATAAATCTTTGAGGTGGTCCATGCAAGACCTATTGTTTAGGACTTGTATCCTTTTAGTAAGGTATCTCTGAAGGTATTCCAATTGTTGCATGGGGCTGGACAGATACATGCTAAAGTGGGCATTATACAAAATGATTGACCTAATGAGAGCTTTGTAAAGGGGGACAACAACATCTCTAGATCTAGTCACAATCAATGTGTTTATAAGCTGTGCAATATAGAAAGGGTTTCTTATGACTCTGGGCACATGCTGGTCAAAAGTTAGGTCACTGTACACACAAGTTCGCAAATGCCAAACAATTGGGTCAGTTCTCAGAGGGCATTGTCATGATTTTGACACCAATTATTATTTGGGACAAACCTTCCTGCATGATGGTTAAGTCATTTGGGATTCGATAACTGCTTCTAGCTTACAGTCATCTCAAACTTATATGGCCAAAGCTCTTTGGTATTTCCTTTTACTTTTGAGATGTATATGCCAAACAGAAAAAGTCTCAGCACTGAACCCTGGGGTACTCCATTGGTGATTGGTCTCTTCCCCTACCAAACCCTGGGGGACTCCATTGGTGATTGGTCTCTTCCCCTATTTTGATCTCCTGCATCCTGTGAGCAAGTTGGCAATCCAGCTGATGATGCAAGTATTTGCTCCAACATTATTCATCTTTTATACTACACCTGAGTAGGGGACTGTGTCAAAAGGCTTGGCTAGGTCAAGGTAATGTGGTGTGAACTGTTTTACCTTCATCCATTCCTTTGGTAACAAGAGTAAAGCTTAAAATTTGCCCATGATTTTGAGCCTTTTACACTTTTTTCTGGGCTGTTTTCAAACACATTTTTAGGGATATGCATACATGTATTCATTCTTTGATTCACATTCCTGATTGTACTTTTGGGCTTTGTCTGGAATTGTTAAGCTGAGAGGTTAGGAGAGGGGTAGGGGCTGTGAGAATGTTGCACAATGTTTAGATGTTTGACCTGTATTTATGGTCTGTTAGTCATCATAAATGTGAACTCACACAATGAATGCTACTGGAAAAATTTGTTATTCTACCATCCTACCATCTTTATTAGTTCATAACCACAATGTTTTAAACCCCCCTAATGTTACGTCCTTGTATGTTTTTCTTTTTTTTTCTACCTCCTCTAGAATTGTGCTGAGACTTTTGGGACTATGAGAGTTCTGCAGAATGTACTGATTATTGTAATGAATGCTAATGCAATCCCTGTTGTTCTAATATCTTTCTAAGTTTATCATAGCAATGTTTGTAACTATCCTTGATGTTACACCTTTTTTCTGCAGTTATTTTCAGCTTTGGAATTATGCTGAGAGGTTAGGAGGTTGGTAGGGGCTGTGAGAATGTTGCATACTGTTCAGATGTTTGTTAGTTTTGGTCTGTTCTTCAAAGATGTGGGGTCACACAATGCATGCTAATGCAAAATCTTATTCTAGCATCATTATTAGTTCATAAGCCCAGTATTTTAAATTCTTAATGTTCAGTCTTACTGTAGTGCTGTCCATCATGTGTGGGTGTCTATGTCCTGTCTGCAAGTCTTTGTAACTGTCTGCCTCGTGTCTCTGTCCTGTGTGAGGGAGTCTGTGTGGGTGTCTTTGTGTACCTCTGTGGGACTGGCTACCTTGATGCTGTACAGAGGCTTGCCATAATGTAACAACATTACTACTAAATGCCAGTCAGTGTGTGTGTGTATTTGTGAGTGGCTACCTTGCTGTGGT
>NC_056729.1:1885438837-1885462194 GCF_019279795.1 Protopterus annectens
TGTCAAACTGGGGTAGTGCCAAAGTCAGTTCCATCAGTGAAATAGCTGACTGGAGAAAAAGACCATGAGGCATACCTGGTAGACGTCAGTTAGTATGCTCAGCTGGAAATTTGGGGCCAGTGTGACTGGCCTAGAATCCTCTCACACAGTTTACTAGACACCTTTTAAAGCTCTTTATGAATATGGAAGGAACTGAGCACAGAACTATGAAAAAGTAAAAATACACTGTTAGCCCAAGCTGGTGTTATCACAGAGAAGCAAACTGAAACATTTCATAACTCGATATTTTCAACCAAAATTGTAGGGTCTCACTTACAAGATGTATGTACTTAAACTGTGTTTAGAGTCAGAGGATGAACATACATAAAGTAAAATTATGACATTCCCTCTCTCTGGAAGAAGTCAGACATTGTCTCTCTGCACAAAGGAGGAAATTCAGCAGAGATTAATAACTTTAGACCTATAGCAATGTTATGCTCTCTTGCCAAAATACGTGAGAAAAATTATTCAGAAATGATTATTAGACTATGTCCTGCTGGAAGAACTCCTATCCCCGACACAACATGGCTTCCATCCTTCCCATGGTACTAGCACTGCCCTTCTAACCTATATAGATACTGTCAATAAAACTAGAGATAACGACCAATTAGCCTGTTCCCTATTTCTAGACTTGTCTAAAGCCTTCAACACAGCTTGTTACAGCAAACTTTTACTTCAAATACCTTCACTGTTATCTGTCTCAACCCACCCTTCTGTGCTTCAAAAGCTACCTATCCAGTAGGTATCAGTCAGTAAAATGGCACTCCACACTCTCTCCTTACCTCTCAGTCACCACCAGTGTACCACAAGGCTCTATCCTTGGCCCCCTCCTCTTTAACATTTTCGCCAACATCCTCTATACTTCCACACAGCAGGCCACCCTAATACAATACGCAGATGATTCCACTCTCATTTGGACATCTGACAACATGGTACACCTCAAGGAAATTACTCAGGAAGTTTTAACAATCACTGAAACATGACTTCGACTCACAACTCAAGCTCAACCCAAAAAGACCAAACTACTACTTTTCCCCCAAATCCTTCTCTCATGAAAAAAAATTAAAGTTTTCTTTCTTGATAATACAACCATTGAATTCCCTTCTCATATCAAATTATTAGGAGTGATAGTGGATGATAAGCTTACATTTGACCTGCATATACAAAATTGCATAAGAAAAACTCATCAAAATCTAGGGATGCTTTACAGAGCCCAAAACTTTCTCACCAACACAACTAAAACTACACTTGCCACTACTTATCTCTTCCCTGCACTTCTTTATGGTGCTCCTATCCTTAGTAACCTCCAGGCTTCACAAAAATTAAAATTTGTGCAATACAATTACGAAGTTGCTAAATTTGCAGCAAATGCCCCTTTCAGAAGCCACCACCGTATAGCATTAAAAAGCCTAAATTGGTTAGAACTGCCTCATCAACTCACATATACACAGCTTCTTACCACCTATAAATGTATCCAGCATCCATTTGCCTGTCCAGCACTGCAAACATTTTGCACAGCTATGCTCTCAGTCGGTCATTGTGATCCAGTGACCAAAAACTCCTGCCTGTCTACAAACCTATCAAATCTGCTGGGTATTGCCTGTACTTGTACAAGGTTGCTAAGTCCTGGAACTCCTTACCAGTATCCATCAGGTTAATACCCTCCCTCCCTCCCATCTTACTCTGAAAGACGTCCTCGCTAAAATCTGGCTTCATGCTTGCTCAGATGTGAACAAGTACCTTTCATTTGTGATACCTCCTTAGCCTCTCTTCTTCACTTACTTCCTTACGTATATCAGATTCTCTTTCCTGCCTTTCTGTCTAATTATACCATAAGCCTTTATTCCCCTCATTTCATATTGCAATTCCTGTTTGTATTAGACTAACTTACCTTTAATTTCTCTATAACCTGTCTAAAATTGTTATAAATATTAAATGATTGTCATATAACCTGTATCGATTCTCAACCATTTTTTTATGCTATCACTAATTTGTTATAATTATTTCGACTACAGATGTTTTTGTTTTATTTTTGAAGATTGATTGTAAAATGATTGTTCTCCCTGGCCCCAGCTGAAAATGAGCTTCTACCTATTTAGACTTTCCTGATAATCAAATGTCAATCAATCAATAATGTTAGCCATTGATAAATGTAAAAGGGGTTTGCATACTTCTTTACAAAAGTGGATGCTTAAAACTGAACCTAAGGATGCCGAAAATATTATTGTACTGGTTGAAAGATTTATATTTATTTACATTTTGTTGAATTAATTAATCCTGATGAGCCAGGCCCATTTTCAGAAAGGACACAGAAATTTTATTGTGAAATAATATGCCTGCTGAAAGACTGAATTAGTATTTTTGATTGGCTATCAAATTGTTCTGCGTCCAGTGTTTTAAACAATGCCAGACAATTGTTGCAGTTTTACCATAAAGCCCTTTCGAAGAGTTCACTGACATCTATCACGTATGACCGGAAGTCTATCCAGCAGAAATATAATCTGTGCTAATAATAAAAAACCTTAAGTGCTTTCTAAGAAGTCTGTATGCAGTAAGCAATAGCATCACTTACAATTCAATGCTGCCACCTTGTGGTTCTGTGCTGTAACTAGATGCTTTCTACTTGACAGTTTATTATCAAAGAGAACCATTTGCTGGATTGAACAGAAAATTATTAGCAGTTGGATGATTACAATATTTTGAAAACCTCCATCCAGATTATGTCTTTACATAATGTCAAGTCCTAACAATAGCAACTTGCATATAACAAAATTAAGGAGTAATTTAATTTGTGCATATCTGAATTAGTTCAGCAAATTTAGGCCTAAACTGTTACAGTGCCACAATATATCAGCTGTGCACATTTCTGTAAGAGAGTCACATGACTGCTGAAGAACTGCAGACTTTGGGTCAGAGCTGGGGTGCAGAGGGATGAAGCCCTAACTACTAACCACATGACCTGGTGTAGTTCGAGGCATGGGTGCTGAAGGAGCCAGTGAGAGAAGGCTGAACTCAATGGCTGATGCTGGCTTGCTTAGCCTGGGAAGAGGGAGGTAGTGTGGCTTGTGGTTATGCTGACTCTTGTGGTAAAACAGCAGTGCAGCCCACCACATATGCACTGGGGATGTGTAATTGGTTATGCCAACCTGTCTGTGATAGTCATGTGTGTGTGTGTATATGTGGGGGGGGGGGGGGGTGCACCTCCCTGTGAGGGGAAAGGATAGCGTGCTCCCATACAGGGAAGTGTTCATATCAGTTTCCTGGAAATAGGACAGTGACCGTCACTAGCAAAAATAGCCTGTGATGATTGCCTGGATGATAGTTACCTGCAATTAGCTCTTGCCCCAAGGTGTAACAAATGAGCTGATTGCTTGCAGAAGGTCTGATGGCTGGCAGACAGCAGGGATAAAATCATAATAAAAAGAAGAGCTAATATGTCTGTGAACCACTCAGTCTGCACCACTGCAGCAAGATATAAGTCAGTTCAGAACCTGGTGAGCAAGTGACTTGGCTGCTGAATTTCCTGTTTATTCAAAGTAGTCAGCAGCATATCTCTCAACCTCTTAGTGCAAGACATATGGACAAAGCCTGACATAATGGGGGGACAAAGCCCCAAAAATAGGGACAGATTTTAAATGTCACTCATTAAATTAGAAAGTTGCCAGACTAACAGATCTGTCTTAGCATGCATTTTTCTGAAGGCTAGGAACTCTGAAACTCAAATGCATGCCATTGTTTAGTGACTTAAATCCTCAGATTACCTCAGAGGTTTGCCAGGAATCCACAGATTTTATGAGGAACAGACCAAAAATATGAGGCAAAAATGTGGACATTGTGTGAAAATCTGGACAGCTGAGAGGTAAGGTAAGCGGGCAGTGTCCAGGTTTTAGCGTTAGTGTACGGGCAGTAAGGAATGGGAGGCTCATGCTCTAACATAAGTGTTCTGTTTAGAAGCAATGAAGATTTTCTTAAGAATTGTTATGAAAGACGTTTGCATATGCACTTCTTTCATTTTCCAGTGGACTGAAAATAAAAATTGTGTTTCCATGAGGCAACCGTTCAGAGTTTTTCGGCTTATAAGATATTGCTTTAAGTTTCTATTTTAATAGTTGGCAGCCTGGTAGAAGCAGGTTTTGCCTTAAGCATGATGAACAAAATACACGTTTCTAAGCCTTCCAAATCCCACTGTAGCTTCTAGCATGAAATAGCAGTGAGATACTCTGTAGTTCACCCTATTACCTCTAACACCACCCAATTCCACAAAACTGAAATCATCATATCTACTCTAAACTAAATCAGCACAAAACCTTGTGTATAATAGGTGCTTATATCCCACCTGGAAATAATTATAGCATAGCAGAAGCTCTCTTCTGCTGCATAGCCAACCCCCCCCCCCCCCAAAAAAAAGTTTATTATTAGGTTACTCCAATACTGACTGGCTCTCTGCCTGCACTAACAACCCAACCTATACTATAAATCTATATGGGCTAGCACAACTGCTCATCACTCCCACTGACTTCAACAATAAAAATAACAAGTGTACCACAATAGAATGGATAGTCACTTCTGTGCCAGGTAAAATCTCTTAAATCTGGAGTCCCTCAGACTCTTTGTGACCATCTATCTATATTCGCCATAAGAAAGCAAACCAAAATCTAGAAACAGCACCTCTTTAACGTGATTGCAGCTTCTCAAATTTCTACAAAGACAATCATCTCATATCTAAAACAGTATAACTGGACTAACTTAAAACACCTACCACTCAGGGAGTCAAGATGGCAGCTGACCTGTAAATACCATTTTCACACAGCTCAGTAGTTTTAACCTAAGCCGATACAGTAATGTTTGCGTTGGAAGTTATTTGACTATAAAATCCAAACTATAAGTCTGCCTTAACAACATGTTTCCTTCAATAAAACCACTCTGAAGGAAGTTTAAAATGAGGATTGTACTTTATTTAACTTCAAGTAGTGACTTGGTCTGCAAAGTACCATGTTTGGTCCTTAGATCTACAGAAATGAAAAATACAAATGGATGCAAAACATTGGTCATTATAACTTCCCAACGACTAAAACCATTTGGTTTAAGCAGAAGAAGTTATTCCGATTTAAGTTACTAAATATTGTGTGAGCATAATATCTATGACAGCAGAGCAAGAACAAATGGAGTTGCAGACCAACAAATCAACAATTTCCACGCTTGAAAAGTAATCTACAACCAAACGTGCCAGAACTGCTAAACAGCAAAAAGAAAAAAGACCTTTCACTAAATCCAAACCAGATGAAGTTTTTGCTCTTGAGGATCTAAAAGAATCACTTCAACCTCTCCAAGAGGCAATCCAAGAGCTTACAGAACAAGTAAAGGATAAACCTAATAGCCAGTAGATTGCATATAAGAGTCAAAAGTAATGGAAAATGAAGTTAAAATTGAAAATCTTTGAAAAAATCTGTCAATCTAATACTTAAGACATTCAGGATATCCAAAACAAGTTATTGGATTTAGAAGCAAGGAGCAGATGAAATAATATAGTTGTCCAAAGTTTGTCTGAGAAATATGAGCAAGTTAATCTGTTGGACACACTGCAACAAATATCTGGAGATCTTATAACTAACCAAACAGTAGCTAATCGAATCATTATTGAAAGAGCGCTCGTCATGTAGTACGGACAGCTTCCTTAACGGACAGACTACAACAAAATTATGTGAAATTACTAAATTGCCAAGACGTACATATGATTTTGGCTGAAGCAAAAAAAACAAAAAACAAAATGATAATAATAGTTTAATTTAGAACAACAATAAAATAACATTTGCGCAGGATTTACTTCTTCATATCCGACACAAATGTCGGAAAATGTCGCCCTTCTGTTCATGTCTAATTTCCAAGAAAATAAAGTTTCAAATGAAGTATCCAGTGACCTTGATTTTCAACATAATGGTAACAAATACACTCTTAACTAATCTAAAGAAGCTAAGCAGATATTCAATAACATTTTTAATCATTCCCTGACTTGAAAAAAAAATTAAATGTCTGAGTTTTTTTTATCCACTTTGTGTTCCAGCAGATAAATGCCATTTTGTTTAGTTCAGTAACTTTCAAATTGTTTTGGGAGAAAATATTAGATGGGTTTAATTGATATATATTCTGGTGACAGCTTCAGTTTGCACTTAAGAATCTTTGGATAGTATCGGCTATTTGTTTTTCCACTGTGGCAAGGTGATTTTATAATGTTTATAAGCCTGACATTAAAGAGAATATTAAACAGCTGGCAAAAAGGAAAAAAATGCGTAATTAGAATACAAAAAGTGAATCTGAATGAGTGAACACTGGCTTTTGTGTTAGTTTAACTATGGTCTGTGCATAGAAAATGTTTTTATGATTGGAAGTTGGTTGTTCGATTTCCATTACTAGTGTAGTCTCTGAAATCCCTATGTCTGTGTATAGTTACATGTACAAATGATTGAGCATGAGCTGCCTGTTAAATCCGGTGGATTTCTTTGAAAATGTGAACCCTTCACAGTATGATCTGGTCCTTGTAGGTCATTATGAAGTAAGTTTAAATATGATGATGAGCTGTCTGCTCTCAAGAAAAGTACTGCATTTGGGAAATCCAAAATATTTAAAAAAATCTACAAATAAATGGAATCATTTTGCAAAATACAATAGACCTTTACTGACAATGTTTGCTATTCTTCAATTAATGTGCTTGGATTGGCAGATTTGATTTGAATGTTCACTTAATGAGCTGTTACTTGCATCTCTGTTGGGTTTGATGCTCTGCAGCCTCCCACAGATTGAAGTCTGAACATTTAGATAAAGTTTTGGATGAACAATGATTATTTTTTCTTCTGCTTGCATGTGAGCACAGAGTCACACATGGCCCATTTCTCTTGTAGTTGAACAGAATGATCAGTTCTTTTTCCCATGGAGGGGACTTTGGAAATTAGTCATTTTAAGGTGTTTGAGCAGTGGGCTGAATGTTTGAATCAGTTCCATTAACCACGCAGAGATGGACTTAAAATCTACGACTAACATAAAGGGACTTATAATGCTTTTGTCAAAATCCCTGGTGGTCTTGTGCTTGTATGGGGTTATATTTTCCACTTGCATTTGTATGGAAATTAATATTATATTGTAATCTTTGTCTGCAGAACAGTCATCTGATTAGGTTTTGTCTAGCCCTTATTGATCACCAAGATATGAAACTAGCATAAATATGCAAGAAGTAAATAAGGGCATTATTGTATAAATTTGTGTAAAATTTTATTCTGTTCATGGAAAATGTTGATTCTATACATACACAGTTTGATGTATATCATCATTAGAAGTTAAGAAGCATAAGTCTGGATATAGGATCTTAGGATCATAGGAGATTACTAGGCTATTGGCCTGGAGGTCAGTTTAAGCCTAGCTGTTTCATCCCAATGTTATATCATAAAAATGCTAGTCAGTACCCAAGATTGCATTTAATGGTGACTGCCCATGTCCAGGAGGGTTGTGAATTCAATCCCCAGTAAGAATTTATGGTGCACCATCCACTCATCCAGATTTCTCTTGAACAGTGTCATAGAAATGCTCTGTTTCACATGAATGGGTAGACTGTTCCAAAGACATGGCAGTCATGGGGTGATAAATCTGTCCCTCCAGCATGTCCTATTTAAGTCACAGGCCATGTTTAGGTCCCTGGAATGGGTAGCCCTAGTTCCGTGTTATGTAGATATGCAGCAAGTTCATTAGGTTTGGGCCTTGCATTGCTCTGTAGGCCAGGCATAAGTCTCCCCTCCTACGATATGGAGTATAATGACAAGGACTTTAGTCAGTCTGTGTAAGGCACATGCTGATGCCCCTTGCTCTTCTTTGTTAGAAACCTCTGAGGTCTCTTTAATTGCTGCAGGTGCTTAATATGGTACATACCAAACTGGGCATTATACTCGATTATAGGCCAGATAAGTGCCGTGTATAAATGGGTTATAACCTCTTTTGCTCTCGAGGTGATGCTTTCCTTACTACAGTAGACACTTGGTGGTTGAAGTTAAGGTCGCAGTCAACTTGTGATCCCAGGTCCCTTACCACTTCATTGTTATGGTATTGTTGTTGATATGATAGTGTGAGGGAGCATTGTTTGTGCCAAACGGAATGATGATGCATTTCTCTGTATTCAGTTTGAGACCATGACTAATACACCAGTCGTTGGTCTGTGTGAGACCCCCCTGGAGTATAGTGACATAATTTGGGGATTCATTGAGTGCACCTAGTTTTCAGTCATCTGCAAGCTTGGTCAGCCACAACCCCTTAGTTTTGACCTGAGCTTCTGAGAAGTATATAACCCCCGTGGCACCCCACTGGTAACAGGTCTGTTAGTTGATGTGGAGTCACCCACTTTGATAGTGCGTGTCTGGTTTGTGAGCCAGTTGGCAACCCATCTTACAACAAAGGGGTTTACATTCAGTTTGCTAAGTTTATCGGTAATGCTTGAATGTCAGATTGTGTAGAAAGCCTTTGCCAGGTCAAGGCATGTTGCATTCAGACATTTGCCCTCATCAATGGCCCTGTTCACATTTTCAAAGAAATCCACCAGATTTTTCAGGCAGGATCTACCCTTCACAAAACCATATCGGGTATGATCCAGGGTTTAGAGGTCACCTGTGTGTTTATTTATGAGGTCCATAATGATATATCCATGGTCTTACAGATGAGGCTCGTCAGGCTTATGAGTCTGTAATTCCCAGGTCTGTTGTTAGGCCAATTTTGTGTGTGTGTGGGGGGGTAACTGTTGCTGATGTTCTTTGTGTTTCACTGTTGCAGTCATTGCATTTGGGTTATCCCTGCCAGGGTAGCCCTTGGCCGGCCTGAATACCAGAGACTTAGTATTTCTGCATCAGTTGCTGTCGCTTGAGGAGTGACATCAGGTCATCAGTGGTATAAAGGAAGGCATCCTCTGCCATTACATCAGTCTTTCTTGCTGTAGAGCCCAAAGTAGAAGCAGTTCACATGAGTGCCAGTTGGCTGCTACCTGAGTTTCATTTCTGAATTGAAGTTGAAGTCTTCGAAGGCTAAGTACCCCATTAGGGACCCTTTTTTCTTGCACTAACCAATGTCAGAAAAAGTTAATAATTGTCTCACCTGTGGAAAGCAAATACCACACTGGGACTTCCACTCTTACTGCGTCACTTGTCTAGGCCCAGACCACGATGTCTCGTTGTCGCTTCTGTGCTTTGTTTAACACCGGAACTATTAGATGTTGGGCCCTTATTGTAGCCAGATATTTCTGTTTACAGTCCTCGAATTCTGATATGGCTTTGGTAAGCCATCTGACAGCAGATCTTCTAAAAAAATGTAAAGATAAAGACAGAGACAGACCACACAGGACCAAACCTTTTGCTTCCGTTTAGTTGGTCGTCAGTCCTCCAGAACTCAGTGAGCTGCTTTCACAGCCTCTGATTCCCGCTTCAGTTAATTCACAGGCCACTACCGAGACCCTTTCAGCGTCTGGTATGCCACAGAACTCTTCTTTGTCTAAGGATCCTGCGGTCATCTCTACCTTGGATGGGTCTGGAGCCGCTGTACAGGCACCATCTTCTGAGGAAGTCCTTCGCAACACCGAATCTCGACATAAACCGATGCCTTCTTTCATGGCTACTGTTCTTTCAAAAAAACAACCAAGTCCCTTAGGCCCAGGGGTCGAACCACACCCAAGAAACCAATTACCCATTCTCAGATGCCTGCTCCCTTGCCTCAGTCTCAAATGCGTAAAATGGCAGAAGACATTATCATGCTGATTAGGAGAAGCCAATCCACTCCCTCAGAAAGGAAAATAGATCTGTCTCTAGTAGTTTTATCTGAACAAGAGTCAGATGAATCCGGTGCATCTGAAAATGAAGACATGCAGTCCCTCTCCACATATGAGGATTCTGATGCAGAGGAATTCATTCCTTCAGCTTATCCCCAGGAGCATTTTTCCTTTGGGGAAACCCTGCATACCTTAAGGGAGCATTTCGAATGGGAGAGTCAACACTACCCACAGTCTACAAAGAGACACCGAGAGTTCCTTGACCTTCCACAACACAGGCCCTTAGCCATCACCCCAGTCCTAGATGTGGTGGATAATGTCTTCCTTGAATCCAGCTTGTCTCCAGACTTCCTCCCTCCTGCTCCCAGGAAACCAGACAGGTACTACAGAGTCCCTGACTCACACAAATATCTTTTCAAAAATCCAACATCTGACCCTGAGGTCATTACTCAAGGGTCTAAAGAGATTAAAGCAACCTCAGCTAAGAATCCCACCCCCTCGGACAGGGATTCCTGAGCACTGGACAGATGGGGTAAAAAATATACACTTCAGCTACTCTTGCTATCAGGGCACTAAATTGTCAGTTCCATATGCTTAAGTATCAGCAACATACCTTGGAACTCCTTAAACAAAAAGATTCTTCCTTTCCTTTCCTGCATGGGCAGAATCTAAAGATTTACAGGACTTAATGCAGTCTGCTGGTCAAGTAACTAAACACACTTTGCACTGTGGTTTTGGCACCCTAGAAGCTTCTTGCAGGGCAGCAGTCGCTAGATCTGTCATTACAAGACATGCATGGCTTAAGGAACAACCCCTGCCAGACCATGTCAAATCAAAATTGTTGGATGCACCCTTGCACAAAGATAACTTATTTGGCACTAAAGCAGAAGAGGTCTTAAAAAAGATGGAAGAAAAAGCAAAATCTATGCAGACTGTTAAATATTTCTTACAGGTCCAGCCCCCTAGGTTCAGCAGGCATTTTCCCTCCAAGCACTGATGCTTTCCTGCTCCGAGTAGACAGGGCCAGCCTAGGCCCCATGGAAACAGACCCCCCAGACAGCAGCTACAGGGGTTGCAGAGATCTAAGCAGCGGACTACCTCCACTTCAAAACCAGGGAGTTCTAAGCCACCCCCTTATGGTAAGAATTCACAATGACTCGCCCCTTACCAACTTCACCTCTGCCCACCTTCCCATACCTCTAGGAGGAAAACTCTCCTTTCACTCAAGCACCTGGGCCGCCATTACCAAGGACCAATGGGTTCTGAACGTTGTGTCTCAGAGGTACAAATTCTCCTTCCAGAACCTTCAAACTCCAAAAGGGTTCCCAGATCTACCACCAAATCAGTGGGTATAGGCTCAAAAGCAAATCCATTCCCTGATGTCCTTGCAGGCAGTAGAGCACGTTCCTTCAGAGCAGATAGGCCAAGGCTTCTACTCCAGACCTTTTCTGGTGCCCAGAAAAGAGGGCACCTAGCACCCTGTCCTTAATCTATCCATTCTAAACACCTTTCTGGTGATCCCAAAATTCAAAATACTCACCCTCAAGCAGCTGCTACCCATGTTCTCCAAGGACGCCTAGCTAGCTACCCTGGACCTAAAAGAGGCCCACCTCCACATTCCTATCAGGGAGTCCTGCAGAAAATATTGCCGCTTCAGGGCATGATCTCAACACTTTCAGTTCTCTGCACTTCCCTTTGGCTTATCTACTGCTCCCAGAGTTTTCACAAAATGCTTGGCTACGGCCATTGCCTTTTGCAGACAAAGAGATATTCAAATTTACCCCTACTTAGACGACTGCCTTATTCAGGCAGACAGCCAGGAAAAGCTGCTCAGAGACCTGGCCTTTGTAAATGACCTACTAACCTCCCTAGATTTCACAATCAACGAAAAGAAATCCAAACAGGTACCCACCTAAAGGATAATCTTCCTGGGAGCAAGTCTGGACACAGCATTCCAGATGGCATGCCTTACACCAGAGAAACAAATTTTCCTGTAAGCTTGCTTCTCTCAACTGGCCAGCAGGCCAAATCCTGCAAGCCCTGGGGTTCATGGGCTCTTGCATACTCCTCATTCAATATGCTAGACTGCATATGAGGAAACTTCAGTGGTACCTAAAGAGCCTTTGGTGTCAACACTCTCAAGATTTGGAAACTCTTCTACTTATTATTCCTTGCCTGAGGAAGGAATTTCTTTTGTGGGCAACAGCCTGCTCCCACAACAAGGGACTGCCCTTCTCCCTATACCCCACCACCCATACCCTCACCACAGATGCATCAGACTATGCTTTGGGTGCACACCTGGATGGCAGGTGCATACAGGGCCAATGGAACTCTCAGCAACTCCCCCTGCATATCAGTCAAAAAGAGATGATAGCTGTGCAGCAGGCCTCGATAGCTTTCAAACCCCTTCTATCTCCAGGGGTTCTCCTGATCAAAACAGGCAACACCACTGTGATGTGGTACATCAACAAGCAGGGACGGACTCAGTCCTACCCGTTGTGCAGGCTGGCCATGACCCTTTGGTTCACAGCCTCTTCCATGCAAATACATCTGTTAGCACAATACCTGCCAGGCTCTGTCAACTCCCTGGCAGGCCAAGTAAGCAGAAAACTCTTGGACCCACATGAGTGGCAGCTCAACAGAAACACCTTCTTCCTAATAACTCAGTAATGGGGGACCCTGGTGGTCGACCTCTTTGCCTCCTACACCAACCATCAGCTCAGCAAATTCTGCACCAGAGAGCATCACTGCATGGCTTGGAAAGTGGATGCCCTGTCCTTCCCCTGGGTAAACCTCTCAGTCTATGCCTTTCTTCCCCTACCTCTCATTCCCAGGGTGCTGCTCAAAATAAGGGAGAAAAAAACAAGGACCATTCTCATAGCTCCAGACTGGCCCAGCCAGCACTGGTACACCTTGCTGTGCAGCCTGTCCCGCTGCCTTCATGGAATCTTCCTCAGATTCCAAATCTCCTAATCCAGAGGGAAGGGGAATTCATGCATCCCCAATTGCAGACACTCATTTTGGCAGCTTAGCTTATACCCTAACCCCTGACCAATCTGCCATCCTCAGTAAACAGGTTCTGGATGTTATCCGAGAGGCCAGATGCCCTAGCACCAGAAAGTCTTATGCAGATAAATGGAAGAGGTTCTGCACCTGGATCCAGGCCAAGGGGGCCAATACATCACAGCCCTCCATCCCTATCATCCTGGAATACTTAGCTGACTTACTACACAGTGGTCTCTCTTTCTCCTATATAAAAATTCACACCTCTGCTATTTCTGCTCATTTTCCCTCTGAGCAGCCTCTTTTTACACACCCTCTGATTAAACAGTTCCTCAGAGGGGCTAGCAACTTGAGTCCCCCCAGAAGGGCACCAACACCAGCTTGCGACCTTAACTTTGTCTTGGAAAAGCTCACCCTGCCCCCTTTCAAACCAGCTTCTTCTGCAGAGCTATAATTTCTCTTCTGGCAGACAGCCTTCCTCCTGGCCATCATTTCAGCCAGAAGAGTCTCTGAGCTGCAAGCTCTCATGGCTGTGGAACCCTTCATCACCTTCCATGCAGACAGGGTATCCCCTCAGATCTAATCCATCCTTCATGCCCAAGGTGGTGTCCAGTGTGGCTCTCAACCAATCCATCCATTTACACGACTTCTTTCCTAACCCACAAAACAAGGGGGGAAAGGATTCTGCACTCTGTAGATGTGCACAGACAGCTCAGATACTATCTGGACAGGACTAAACCCTTCAGAAAGTCTGATCAATTGCTGGTTAGCTTTGCTTCAGGGGCAGAAGGCAAAGCCATCTCCAAGCAAACAATTTTCAAATGAATAGCACACTACATCCATTTCTGCTAAAACAGCATGGCAAGCCTCCCCCCAAGGGGGAAAGGACAAACTCCACCAGAGCAGCCTCCACCTCTGCAGCTTTCCTCAGAGGAGTCCTCACCAGGGACATCCTGGAGGCTGCCACCTGGACATCTATTCACACTTTTACCAAGCATTACCACATGCCTCTCTTCTCCATATCCAGGGCAGGGTTTGCCACTGCAGTCTTGCAGGGCATGCTAACCAGCCCCTAGCTACCTGAACTGCCTCCACCCATTTCCTCAGCTTTGGGAATCCACCCAAATGTGATGAGTGCAACAGTGAAACACGAAGAATATAGTACAGTTGTGTACACCTACATAAATGTAGATGTTGGAGTGTGTTCACTGTTGCAGTCCTGGTTTCCCCCCTCCATCCCCCTTTATTCTAGTCCTCCTTTTATTACTGTTCTTCCTTGCTGTTCTCCTTTCCTTACTCGGGACATATTGGTATTTATTTTACACTTGTACTACAACAGTGAAACACGAAGAACATAGTACAGTTGTGTACATGTACATAAATGTAGATGTTGGAGTGTGGTCACTGTTGCAGTCCTGGTTTCCCCCCCTCCATCCCCCTTTATTCTCGTTCTCCTTTTATTACTGTTCTTCCTTGCTGTTCTCCTTTCCTTACACGGGACATATTGGTATTTATTTTACACTTGTACTACAACAGTGAAACACGAAGAACATAGTACAGTTGTGTACACGTACCATAAATGTAGATGTTGGAGTGTGTTCACTGTTGCAGTCCTGGTTTCCCCCCCTCCATCCCCCTTTATTCTCGTTCTCCTTTTATTACTGTTCTTCCTTGCTGTTCTCCTTTCCTTACACGGGACATATTGGTATTTATTTTACACTTGTACTGCAACAGTGAAACACGAAGAACATAGTACAGTTGTGTACACTTACATAAATGTAGATGTTGGAGTGTGGTCACTGTTGCAGTCCTGGTTTCCCCCCCTCCATCCCCCTTTATTCTCTTTCTCCTTTTATTACTGTTCTTCCTTGTTGTTCTCCTTTCCTTACTCGGGACATATTGGTATTTATTTTACACTTGTACTACAACAGTGAAACACTATGAACATAGTACAGTTGTGTACACATACATAAATGTAGATGTTGGAGTGTGGTCACTGTTGCAGTCCTGGTTTCCCCCCCTCCATCCCCCTTTATTCTCGTTCTCCTTTTATTACTGTTCTTCCTTGCTGTTCTCCTTTCCTTACACGGGACATATTGGTATTTATTTTACACTTGTACTGCAACAGTGAAACACGAAGAACATAGTACAGTTGTGTACACGTACATAAATGTAGATGTTGGAGTGTGGTCACTGTTGCAGTCCTGGTTTCCCCCCCATCCCCTTTATTCTCGTTCTCCTTTTATTACTGTTCTTCCTTGCTGTTCTCCTTTCCTTACACGGGACATATTGGTATTTATTTTACACTTGTACTGCAACAGTGAAACACTATGAACATAGTACAGTTGTGTACACTTACATAAATGTAGATGTTGGAGTGTGTTCACTGTTGCAGTCCTGGTTTCCCCCCCTCCATCCCCCTTTATTCTCGTTCTCCTTTTATTACTGTTCTCCTTTCCTTACTCGGGACATATTGGTATTTATTTTACACTTGTACTGCAACAGTGAAACACTATGAACATAGTACATTTGTGTACACATACCATAAATGTAGATGTTGGAGTGTGTTCACTGTTGCAGTCCTGGTTTCCCCCTCCATCCCCCTTTATTCCCTTTCTCCTTTTATTACTGTTCTTCCTTGCTGTTCTCCTTTCCTTACTCGGGACATATTGGTATTTATTTTACACTTGTACTGCAACAGTGAAACACTATGAACATAGTACAGTTGTGTACACGTACCATAAATGTAGATGTTGGAGTGTGGTCACTGTTGCAGTCCTGGTTTCCCCCCCCCATCCCCCTTTATTCTCTTTCTCCTTTTATTACTGTTCTTCCTTGCTGTTCTCCTTTCCTTACTCGGGACATATTGGTATTTATTTTACACTTGTACTGCAACAGTGAAACACTATGAACATAGTACAGTTGTGTACACGTACCATAAATGTAGATGTTGGAGTGTGGTCACTGTTGCAGTCCTGGTTTCCCCCCCTCCATCCCCCTTTATTCTCTTTCTCCTTTTATTACTGTTCTTCCTTGCTGTTCTCCTTTCCTTACACGGGACATATTGGTATTTATTTTACACTTGTACTGCAACAGTGAAACACTATGAACATAGTACAGTTGTGTACACGTACATAAATGTAGATGTTGGAGTGTGGTCACTGTTGCAGTCCTGGTTTCCCCCCCTCCATCCCCCTTTATTCTCTTTCTCCTTTTATTACTGTTCTTCCTTGCTGTTCTCCTTTCCTTACACGGGACATATTGGTATTTATTTTACACTTGTACTGCAACAGTGGAACACGTAGAACATAGTACAGTTGTGTACAATTACATTAATGTAATTGTTGGAGTGTGGTCACTGTTGCAGTCCTGGTTTCCCTCCCTCCATCCCCCTTTATTCTCGTTCTCCTTTTATTACTGTTCTTCCTTGCTGTTCTCCTTTCCTTACACGGGACATATTGGTATTTATTTTACACTTGTACTGCAACAGTGAAACACTATGAACATAGTACAGTTGTGTACATGTACATAAATATAGATGTTGGAGAGTGGTCACTCTTGCAGTCCTGGTTTCCCCCCTCCATCCCCCTTTATTCCCTTTCTCCTTTTATTACTGTTCTTCCTTGCTGTTCTCCTTTCCTTACTCGGGACATATTGGTATTTATTTTACACTTGTACTGCAACAGTGAAACACTATGAACATAGTACAGTTGTGTACACTTACATAAATGTAGATGTTGGAGTGTGGTCACTGTTGCAGTCCTGGTTTCCCCCCCTCCATCCCCCTTTATTCTCTTTCTCCTTTTATTACTGTTCTTCCTTGCTGTTCTCCTTTCCTTACTCGGGACATATTGGTATTTATTTTACACTTGTACTGCAACAGTGAAACACTATGAACATAGTACAGTTGTGTACACGTACCATAAATGTAGATGTTGGAGTGTGGTCACTGTTGCAGTCCTGGTTTCCCCCCCTCCATCCCCCTTTATTCTCTTTCTCCTTTTATTACTGTTCTTCCTTGCTGTTCTCCTTTCCTTACACGGGACATATTGGTATTTATTTTACACTTGTACTGCAACAGTGAAACACTATGAACATAGTACAGTTGTGTACACCTACCATAAATGTAGATGTTGGAGTGTGGTCACTGTTGCAGTCCTGGTTTCCCCCCCTCCATCCCCCTTTATTCTCGTTCTCCTTTTATTACTGTTCTTCCTTGCTGTTCTCCTTTCCTTACACGGGACATATTGGTATTTATTTTACACTTGTACTGCAACAGTGAAACACTATGAACATAGTACAGTTGTGTACACATACCATAAATGTAGATGTTGGAGTGTGTTCACTGTTGCAGTCCTGGTTTCCCCCCCTCCATCCCCCTTTATTCTCTTTCTCCTTTTATTACTGTTCTTCCTTGCTGTTCTCCTTTCCTTACTCGGGACATATTGGTATTTATTTTACACTTGTACTGCAACAGTGAAACACTATGAACATAGTACAGTTGTGTACACGTACCATAAATGTAGATGTTGGAGTGTGGTCACTGTTGCAGTCCTGGTTTCCCCCCCTCCATCCCCCTTTATTCTCGTTCTCCTTTTATTACTGTTCTTCCTTGCTGTTCTCCTTTCCTTACACGGGACATATTGGTATTTATTTTACACTTGTACTACAACAGTGAAACACTATGAACATAGTACAGTTGTGTACACGTACCATAAATGTAGATGTTGGAGTGTGGTCACTGTTGCAGTCCTCGCCCCCCCCTCCAACCCCTTTATTCTCTTTCTCCTTTTATTACTGTTCTTCCTTGCTGTTCTCCTTTCCTTACACGGGACATATTGGTATTTATTTTACACTTGTACTACAACAGTGAAACACTATGAACATAGTACAGTTGTGTACACGTACCATAAATGTAGATGTTGGAGTGTGGTCACTGTTGCAGTCCTGGTTTCCCCCCCTCCATCCCCCTTTATTCTCTTTCTCCTTTTATTACTGTTCTTCCTTGCTGTTCTCCTTTCCTTACTCAGGACATATTGGTATTTATTTTACACTTGTACTGCAACAGTGAAACACTATGAACATAGTACAGTTGTGTACACTTACATAAATGTAGATGTTGGAGTGTGGTCACTGTTGCAGTCCTGGTTTCCCCCCCTCCATCCCCCTTTATTCTCGTTCTCCTTTTATTACTGTTCTTCCTTGCTGTTCTCCTTTCCTTACACGGGACATATTGGTATTTATTTTACACTTGTACTGCAACAGTGAAACACTATGAACATAGTACAGTTGTGTACACTTACATAAATGTAGATGTTGGAGTGTGGTCACTGTTGCAGTCCTGGTTTCCCCCCCTCCAACCCCTTTATTCTCTTTCTCCTTTTATTACTGTTCTTCCTTGCTGTTCTCCTTTCCTTACACGGGACATATTGGTATTTATTTTACACTTGTACTGCAACAGTGAAACACGAAGAACATAGTACAGTTCTGTACATGCACCATAAATGTAGATGTTGGAGTGTGGTCACTGTTGCAGTCCTGGTTTCCCTCCATCCCCCTTTATTCCCTTTCTCCTTTTATTACTGTTCTTCCTTGCTGTTCTCCTTTCCTTACACGGGACATATTGGTATTTATTTTACACTTGTACTGCAACAGTGAAACATGGAGAACATAGTACAGTTGTGTACACGTACATAAATGTAGATGTTGGAGTGTGGTCACTGTTGCAGTCCTGGTTTCCCCCCCTCAATCCCCCTTTATTCCCTTCTCCTTTTATTACTGTTCTTCCTTGATGTTCTACTTTCCTTACTCAGGACATATTGGTATTTATTTTACACTTGTACTGCAACAGTGAAACACGATGAACATAGTACAGTCGTGTACACTTACATAAATGTAGATGTTGGAGTGTGTTTACTGTTGCAGTCCTGGTTTCCCCCCCTCCATCCCCCTTTATTCTCTTTCTCCTTTTATTACTGTTCTTCCTTGCTGTTCTCCTTTCCTTACACGGGACATATTGGTATTTATTTTACACTTGTACTGCAACAGTGAAACACGAAGAACATAGTACAGTTGTGTACACGTACCATAAATGTAGATGTTGGAGTGTGTTCACTGTTGCAGTCCTGGTTCCCCCCCCTCCATCCCCTTTTATTCTCTTTCTCCTTTTATTACTGTTCTTCCTTGCTGTTCTCCTTTCCTTACTCGGGACATATTGGTATTTATTTTACACTTGTACTACAACAGTGAAACACTATGAACATAGTACAGTTGTGTACACGTACCATAAATGTAGATGTTGGAGTGTGGTCACTGTTGCAGTCCTGGTTTCCCCCCTCCATCCCCCTTTATTCTCTTTCTCCTTTTATTACTGTTCTTCCTTGCTGTTCTCCTTTCCTTACACGGGACATATTGGTATTTATTTTACACTTGTACTACAACAGTGAAACACGAAGAACATAGTACAGTTGTGTACACGCACCATAAATGTAGATGTTGGAGTGTGGTCACTGTTGCAGTCCTGGTTTCCCCCCCTCCATCCCCCTTTATTCTCGTTCTCCTTTTATTACTGTTCTTCCTTGCTGTTCTCCTTTCCTTACACGGGACATATTGGTATTTATTTTACACTTGTACTGCAACAGTGAAACACGAAGAACATAGTACAGTTGTGTACACGCACCATAAATGTAGATGTTGGAGTGTGGTCACTGTTGCAGTCCTGGTTTCCCCCCCTCCATCCCCCTTTATTCTCGTTCTCCTTTTATTACTGTTCTTCCTTGCTGTTCTCCTTTCCTTACTCAGGACATATTGGTATTTATTTTACATTTGTACTGCAACAGTGAAACACTATGAACGTAGTACAGTTGTGTACACGTACCATAAATGTAGATGTTGGAGTGTGTTCACTGTTGCAGTCCTAGTTTCCCCCCCTCCATCCCGCTTATTCTCGTTCTCCTTTTATTACTGTTCTTCCTTGCTGTTCTCCTTTCCTTACACGGGACATATTGGTATTTATTTTACACTTGTACTACAACAGTGAAACACTATGAACATAGTACAGTTGTGTACATGTACATAAATGTAGATGTTGGAGTGTGTTCACTGTTGCAGTCCTGGTCCCCCCCCCCATCCCCCTTTATTCTCTTTCTCCTTTTATTACTGTTCTTCCTTGCTGTTCTCCTTTCCTTACTCGGGACATATTGGTATTTATTTTACACTTGTACTGCAACAGTGAAACACGAAGAACATAGTACAGTTGTGTACACGCACCATAAATGTAGATGTTGGAGTGTGGTCACTGTTGCAATCCTGGTTTCCCCCCCTCCATCCCCCTTTATTCTCTTTCTCCTTTTATTACTGTTCTTCCTTGCTGTTCTCCTTTCCTTACACGGGACATATTGGTATTTATTTTACACTTGTACTACAACAGTGAAACACTATGAACATAGTACAGTTGTGTACACTTGCATAAATGTAGATGTTGGAGTGTGGTCACTGTTGCAGTCCTGGTTTCCCCCCCTCCATCCCCCTTTATTCTCATTCTCCTTTTATTACTGTTCTTCCTTGCTGTTCTCCTTTCCTTACACAGGACATATTGGTATTTATTTTACACTTGTACTGCAACAGTGAAACACTATGAACATAGTACAGTTGTGTACACTTACATAAATGTAGATGTTGGAGTGTGGTCACTGTTGCAGTCCTGGTCCCCCCCCCATCCCCCTTTATTCCCTTTCTCCTTTTATTACTGTTCTTCCTTGCTGTTCTCCTTTCCTTACACGGGACATATTGGTATTTATTTTACACTTGTACTGCAACAGTGAAACATGAAGAACATAGTACAGTTGTGTACACGTACCATAAATGTAGATGTTGGAGTGTGGTCACTGTTGCAGTCCTGGTTTCCCTCCATCCCCCTTTATTCTCGTTCTCCTTTTATTACTGTTCTTCCTTGCTGTTCTCCTTTCCTTACACGGGACATATTGGTATTTATTTTACACTTGTACTGCAACAGTGAAACACTATGAACATAGTACAGTTGTGTACACCTACCATAAATGCAGATGTTGCAGTGTGTTCACTGTTGCAGTCCTGGTTTCCCCCCCTCCATCCCCATTTATTCTCGTTCTCCTTTTATTACTGTTCTTCCTTGCTGTTCTCCTTTCCTTACTCGGGACATATTGGTATTTATTTTACACTTGTACTGCAACAGTGAAACACTATGAACATAGTACAGTTGTGTACACATACCATAAATGTAGATGTTGGAGTGTGTTCACTGTTGCAGTCCTGGTTTCCCCCCCTCCATCCCCCTTTATTCTCTTTCTCCTTTTATTACTGTTCTTCCTTGCTGTTCTCCTTTCCTTACTCGGGACATATTGGTATTTATTTTACACTTGTACTGCAACAGTGAAACACTATGAACATAGTACAGTTGTGTACACGTACCATAAATGTAGATGTTGGAGTGTGGTCACTGTTGCAGTCCTGGTTCCCCCCCATCCCCCTTTATTCCCTTTCTCCTTTTATTACTGTTCTTCCTTGCTGTTCTCCTTTCCTTACTCGGGACATATTGGTATTTATTTTACACTTGTACTGCAACAGTGAAACACTATGAACATAGTACAGTTGTGTACACGTACATAAATGTAGATGTTGGAGTGTGGTCACTGTTGCAGTCCTGGTTTCCCCCCCTCAATCCCCCTTTATTCCCTTCTCCTTTTATTACTGTTCTTCCTTGATGTTCTACTTTCCTTACTCAGGACATATTGGTATTTATTTTACACTTGTACTGCAACAGTGAAACACGATGAACATAGTACAGTTGTGTGCACTTACATAAATGTAGATGTTGGAGTGTGGTCACTGTTGCAGTCCTGGTTTCCCCCCCTCCATCCCCCTTTATTCTCTTTCTCCTTTTATTACTGTTCTTCCTTGCTGTTCTCCTTTCCTTACACGGGACATATTGGTATTTATTTTACACTTGTACTGCAACAGTGAAACACTATGAACATAGTACAGTTGTGTACACGTACCATAAATGTAGATGTTGGAGTGTGGTCACTGTTGCAGTCCTGGTTTCCCCCCCTCCAACCCCTTTATTCTCTTTCTCCTTTTATTACTGTTCTTCCTTGCTGTTCTCCTTTCCTTACTCGGGACATATTGGTATTTATTTTACACTTGTACTACAACAGTGAAACACTATGAACATAGTACAGTTGTGTACACGCACCATAAATGTTGATGTTGGAGTGTGGTCACTGTTGCAGTCCTGGTTCCCCCCCCATCCCCCTTTATTCTCTTTCTCCTTTTATTACTGTTCTTCCTTGCTGTTCTCCTTTCCTTACACGGGACATATTGGTATTTATTTTACACTTGTACTGCAACAGTGAAACACGAAGAACATAGTACAGTTGTGTACACGTACCATAAATGTAGATGTTGGAGTGTGGTCACTGTTGCAGTCCTGGTTTCCCCCCCTCCATCCCCCTTTATTCTCGTTCTCCTTTTATTACTGTTCTTCCTTGCTGTTCTCCTTTCCTTACAGGGGACATATTGGTATTTATTTTACACTTGTACTGCAACAGTGAAACACTATGAACATAGTACAGTTGTGTACACGCACCATAAATGTAGATGTTAGAGTGTGGTCACTGTTGCAGTCCTAGTTTCCCCCCCTCCATCCCGCTTATTCTCGTTCTCCTTTTATTACTGTTCTTCCTTGCTGTTCTCCTTTCCTTACACGGGACATATTGGTATTTATTTTACACTTGTACTACAACAGTGAAACACTATGAACATAGTACAGTTGTGTACATGTACATAAATGTAGATGTTGGAGTGTGTTCACTGTTGCAGTCCTGGTTCCCCCCCCCCATCCCCCTTTATTCTCTTTCTCCTTTTATTACTGTTCTTCCTTGCTGTTCTCCTTTCCTTACTCGGGACATATTGGTATTTATTTTACACTTGTACTGCAACAGTGAAACACGAAGAACATAGTACAGTTGTGTACACGCACCATAAATGTAGATGTTGGAGTGTGGTCACTGTTGCAATCCTGGTTTCCCCCCCTCCATCCCCCTTTATTCTCTTTCTCCTTTTATTACTGTTCTTCCTTGCTGTTCTCCTTTCCTTACACGGGACATATTGGTATTTATTTTACACTTGTACTACAACAGTGAAACACTATGAACATAGTACAGTTGTGTACACATACATAAATGTAGATGTTGGAGTGTGGTCACTGTTGCAGTGCTGGTTTCCCCCCCTCCATCCCCCTTTATTCTCTTTCTCCTTTTATTACTGTTCTTCCTTGCTGTTCTCCTTTCCTTACACAGGACATATTGGTATTTATTTTACACTTGTACTGCAACAGTGAAACACTATGAACATAGTACAGTTGTGTACACTTACATAAATGCAGATGTTGGAGTGTGGTCACTGTTGCAGTCCTGGTTTCCCCCCATCCCCTTTATTCTCTTTCTCCTTTTATTACTGTTCTTCCTTGCTGTTCTCCTTTCCTTAC
>NC_056729.1:1885462694-1885512694 GCF_019279795.1 Protopterus annectens
TCCTGGTTTCCCCCCCTCCATCCCCATTTATTCTCGTTCTCCTTTTATTACTGTTCTTCCTTGCTGTTCTCCTTTCCTTACTCGGGACATATTGGTATTTATTTTACATTTGTACTGCAACAGTGAAACACTATGAACGTAGTACAGTTGTGTACACATACCATAAATGTAGATGTTGGAGTGTGGTCACTGTTGCAGTCCTGGTTTCCCCCCCTCCATCCCCCTTTATTCTCTTTCTCCTTTTATTACTGTTCTTCCTTGCTGTTCTCCTTTCCTTACACGGGACATATTGGTATTTATTTTACACTTGTACTGCAACAGTGAAACACTATGAACATAGTACAGTTGTGTACACGTACATAAATGTAGATGTTGGAGTGTGGTCACTGTTGCAGTCCTGGTTTCCCCCCCTCCATCCCCCTTTATTCTCTTTCTCCTTTTATTGCTGTTCTTCCTTGCTGTTCTCCTTTCCTTACACGGGACATGTTGGTATTTATTTTACACTTGTACTACAACAGTGAAACACTATGAACATAGTACAGTTGTGTACACGTACCTAAATGTAGATGTTGGAGTGTGGTCACTGTTGCAGTCCTGGTTTCCCCTCCTCCATCCCCCTTTATTCTCGTTCTCCTTTTATTACTGTTCTTCCTTGCTGTTCTCCTTTCCTTACACTGGACATATTGGTATTTATTTTACAGTTGTACTACAACAGTGAAACACGAAGAACATAGTACAGTTGTGTACACTTACATAAATGTAGATGTTGGAGTGTGTTCACTGTTGCAGTCCTGGTTTCCCTCCCTCCACCCCCCTTTATTCTCGTTCTCCGTTTATTACTGTTCTTCCTTGATGTTCTCCTTTCCTTACACTGGACATATTGGTATTTATTTTACACTTGTACTACAACAGTGAAACACGAAGAACATAGTACAGTTGTGTACACGTACCATAAATGTAGATGTTGGAGTGTGGTCACTGTTGCAGTCCTGGTTTCCCCCCCTCCATCCCCCTTTATTCTCGTTCTCCTTTTATTACTGTTCTACCATGCTGTTCTCCTTTCCTTACACCGGACATATTGGTATTTATTTTACACTTGTACTGCAACAGTGAAACACTATGAACATAGTACAGTTGTGTACACGTACCATAAATGCAGAGTTTGCAGTGTGGTCACTGTTGCAGTCCTGGTTTCCCTCCATCCCCCTTTATTCTCGTTCTCCTTTTATTACTGTTCTTCCTTGCTGTTCTCCTTTCCTTACACTGGACATATTGGTATTTATTTTACACTTGTACTACAACAGTGAAACAAGGAGAACATAGTACAGTTGTGTACACGTACATAAATGTAGATGTTGGAGTGTGTTCACTGTTGCAGTCCTGGTTCCCCCCCCCTCCATCCCCTTTTATTCTCTTTCTCCTTTTATTACTGTTCTTCCTTGCTGTTCCCCTTTCCCTACTCGGGACATATTGGTATTTATTTTACACTTGTACTACAACAGTGAAACACGTAGAACATAGTACAGTTGTGTACACGTACCATAAATGTAGATGTTGGAGTGTGTTCACTGTTGCAGTCCTGGTCCCCCTCCATCCCCTTTTATTCTCTTTCTCCTTTTATTACTGTTCTTCCTTGCTGTTCTCCTTTCCTTACTCGGGACATATTGGTATTTATTTTACACTTGTACTACAACAGTGAAACACTATGAACATAGTACAGTTGTGTCCATGCACCATAAATGTAGATGTTGGAGTGTGGTCACTGTTGCAGTCCTGGTTTCCCCCCCTCCATCCCCCTTTATTCTCTTTCTCCTTTTTTTACTGTTCTTCCTTGCTGTTCTCCTTTCCTTACACGAGACATATTGGTATTTATTTTACACTTGTACTACAACAGTGAAACACGAAGAACATAATACAGTTGTGTACACGTACCATAAATGTAGATGTTGGAGTGTGTTCACTGTTGCAGTCCTGGTTTTCCCCCCTCCATCCCCCTTTATTCTCGTTCTCCTTTTATTACTGTTCTTCCTTGCTGTTCTCCTTTCCTTACTCAGGACATATTGGTATTTATTTTACACTTGTACTGCAACAGTGAAACACTATGAACATAGTACAGTTGTGTACACGTACCATAAATGTAGATATTGGAGTGTGGTCACTGTTGCAGTCCTGGTTCCCCCCCCCATCCCCCTTTATTCTCGTTCTCCTTTTATTACTGTTCTTCCTTGTTGTTCTCCTTTCCTTACTCGGGACATATTGGTATTTATTTTACACTTGTACTACAACAGTGAAACACTATGAACATAGTACAGTTGTGTACACGCACCATAAATGTTGATGTTGGAGTGTGGTCACTGTTGCAGTCCTGGTTCCCCCCCATCCCCCTTTATTCTCTTTTTCCTTTTATTACTGTTCTTCCTTGCTGTTCTCCTTTCCTTACACGGGACATATTGGTATTTATTTTACACTTGTACTACAACAGTGAAACACGTAGAACATAGTACAGTTGTGTACACGTACCATAAATGTAGATGTTGGAGTGTGGTCACTGTTGCAGTCCTGGTTTCCCTCCCTCCAACCCCTTTATTCCCTTTCTCCTTTTATTACTGTTCTTCCTTGCTGTTTTCCTTTCCTTACACGGGACATATTGGTATTTATTTTACACTTGTACTGCAACAGTGAAACACTATGAACATAGTACAGTTGTGTACACCTACCATAAATGTAGATGTTGGAGTGTGGTCACTGTTGCAGTCCTCGCCCCCCCCCTCCATCCCCCTTTATTCTCATTCTCCTTTTATTACTGTTCTTCCTTGCTGTTCTCCTTTCCTTACATATTGGTATTTATTTTACACTTGTACTACAACAGTGAAACACTATGGACATAGTACAGTTGTGTACACGTACCATAAATGTAGATATTGGAGTGAGGTCACTGTTGCAGTCCTGGTTTCCCCCCTCCATCCCCCTTTATTCTCTTTCTCCTTTTATTACTGTTCTTCCTTGGTTTTCTCCTTTCCTTACACGGGACATATTGGTATTTATTTTACACTTGTACTGCAACAGTGAAACACTATGAACATAGTACAGTTGTGTACACGTACCATAAATGTAGATATTGGAGTGTGGTCACTGTTGCAGTCCTGGTTCCCCCCCCTCCATCCCCCTTTATTCTCGTTCTCCTTTTATTACTGTTCTTCCTTGCTGTTCTCCTTTCCTTACATGGGACATATTGCTATTTATTTTACACTTGTAATACAACAGTGAAACACGAAGAACATAGTACAGTTGTGTACACGTACCATAAATGTAGATGTTGGAGTGTGGTCACTGTTGCAGTCCTGGTTTCCCTCCATCCCCCTTTATTCTCTTTCTCCTTTTATTACTGTTCTTCCTTGCTGTTCTCCTTTCCTTACACGAGACATATTTGTATTTATTTTACACTTGTACTGCAACAGTGAAACACTATAAACAAAGTACAGTTGTGTACACGTACCATAAATGTAGATGTTGGAGTGTGGTCACTGTTGCAGTCCTGGTTCCCCCCCTCCATCCCCCTTTATGCTCGTTCTCCTTTTATTACTGTTCTTCCTTGCTGTTCTCCTTTCCTTACACGGGACATATTGGTATTTATTTTACACTTGTTCTGCAACAGTGAAACATGAAGAACATAGTACAGTTGTGTACACGTACCATAAATGTAGATGTTGGAGTGTGGTCACTGTTGCAGTCCTGGTTTCCCCCCCTCCATCCCCCTATATTCTCTTTCTCCTTTTATTACTGTTCTTCCTTGCTGTTCTCCTTTCCTTACACCGGGACATATTGGTATTTATTTTACACTTGTACTACAACAGTGAAACACGAAGAACATAGTACAGTTGTGTACACTTACATAAATGTAGATGTTGGAGTGTGGTCACTGTTGCAGTCCTGGTTTCCCTCCCTCCATCCCCCTTTATTCTCTTTCTCCTTTTATTACTGTTCTTCCTTGCTGTTCTCCTTTCCTTACACGGGACATATTGGTATTTATTTTACACTTGTACTGCAACAGTGAAAAAGAAGAACATGGTACAGTTGTGTACACATACCATAAATGTAGATGTTGGAGTTTGGTCACTGTTGCAGTCCTGGTTTCCCCCCCTCCATCCCCCTTTATTTTCGTTCTCCTTTTATTACTGTTCTTCCTTGCTCTACTCCTTTCCTTACACGGGACATATTGGTATTTATTTTACACTTGTACTGCAACAGTGAAACACTAAGAACATAGTACAGTTGTGTACACGTACATAAATGTAGATGTTGGAGTGTGGTCACTGTTGCAGTCCTGGTTTCCCCCCCTCCATCCCCCTTTATTCTCGTTCTCCTTTTATTACTGTTCTTCCTTGCTGTTCTCCTTTCCTTACTCGGGACATATTGGTATTTATTTTACACTTGTACTGCAACAGTGAAACACTATGAACATAGTACAGTTGTGTACACGTACCATAAATGTAGATGTTGGAGTGTGGTCACTGTTGCAGTCCTGGTTTCCCCCCCTCCATCCCCCTTTTTTCTTGTTCTCCTTTTTTTACTGTTCTTCCTTGCTGTTCTCCTTTCCTTACACGGGACATATTGGTATTTATTTTACACTTGTACTGCAACAGTGAAACACGAAGAACATAGTACAGTTGTGTACACGTACCATAAATGTAGATGTTGGAGTGTGGTCACTGTTGCAGTCCTGGTTTCCCCCCCTCCATCCCCCTTTATTCTCTTTCTCCTTTTATTACTGTTCTTCCTTGCTGTTCTCCTTTCCTTACACGGGACATATTGGTATTTATTTTACACTTGTACTGCAACAGTGAAACACTATGAACATAGTACAGTTGTGTACACGTACCATAAATGTAGATGTTGGAGTGTGGTCACTGTTGCAGTCCTGGTTTCCCCCCTCCATCCCCCTTTATTCTCTTTCTCCTTTTATTACTGTTCTTCCTTGCTGTTCTCCTTTCCTTACACGGGACATATTGGTATTTATTTTACACTTGTACTACAACAGTTAAACACTATGGACATAGTACAGTTGTGTACACGTACCATAAATGTAAATGTTGGAGTGTGGTCACTGTTGCAGTCCTGGTTTCCCCCCCTCCATCCCCCTTTATTCTCTTTCTCCTTTTATTACTGTTCTTCCTTGCTGTTCTCCTTTCCTTACTCGGGACATATTGGTATTTATTTTACACTTGTACTGCAACAGTGAAACACTATGAACATAGTACAGTTGTGTACACTTAAATAAATGTAGATGTTGGAGTGTGTTCACTGTTGCAGTCCTGGTTTCCCCCCCTCCATCCCCCTTTATTCCCTTTCTCCTTTTATTACTGTTCTTCCTTGCTGTTCTTTCCTTACACGGGACATATTGGTATTTATTTTACACTTGTACTGCAACAGTGAAACACGAAAAACATAGTACAGTTGTGTACACGTACCATAAATGTAGATGTTGGAGTGTGTTCACTGTTGCAGTCCTGGTTTCCCCCCCTCCATCCCCCTTTATTCTCGTTCTCCTTTTATTACTGTTCTTCCTTGCTGTTCTCCTTTCCTTACTCGGGACATATTGGTATTTATTTTACACTTGTACTACAACAGTGAAACACTATGAACATAGTACAGTTGTGTACACGTACCATAAATGTAGATGTTGGAGTGTGTTCACTGTTGCAGTCCTGGTTTCCCCCCCTCCATCCCCCTTTATTCTCGTTCTCCTTTTATTACTGTTCTTCCTTGCTGTTCTCCTTTCCTTACACGGGACATATTAGTATTTATTTTACACTTGTAGTACAACAGTGAAACACTATGAACGTAGTACAGTTGTGTACATGTACCATAAATGTAGATGTTGGAGTGTGGTCACTGTTGCAGTCCTGGTTTCCCTCCCTCCATCCCCCTTTATTCTCGTTCTCCTTTTATTACTATTCTTCCTTGCTGTTCTCCTTTCCTTACTCGGGACATATTAGTATTTATTTTACACTTGTACTGCAACAGTGAATACACTCAAACATCTACATTTATGGTAAGTGTACACAACCGTACTTTCTCCATTCTGCAGGAACAAAGTTTGTGGTTAGGCTATGATTGAAAAGGATACTTAGTGGTGATGCTAGTTCAGGTTGAAGCCTGTTTAGGAGACAGACTGGGATGTCCTCTGGTCTCATAGCGGCTGTGTTTTTTTTTTTGCCTTGGACAAGGCTTTGAGGACCTGCTCTTCAGATGTGTAGGGTGAGGGGGTTGGGGGAAGGGTTTTTGTAAGTTATGAAGGGAGAAGGGAGTGAAATTTTCACCAAACCTGTCTGCTAGCAGGTTTGCTATCTCTGTGGGGTCAGTGTGTGTGATACCATTGGCCACTAGTTCTGCACATGCTTGGGTCCTACCCTTTAAGTTATGTATGTAGCTGTAAAAGGCCTTATGGTTATTCTTGGCTGTACTTGCTAAGTTTCTCTCAAAGGAGCACTTAGAGGATTTGACAAGTTATCTTATTTGCCTTTTGAGGCAGAGGAGGGTGCTTTTCCATTGTTTAGGCCTTGCCTTTGTTTTCTTGGACAGCAACTTTTTGCATTTATTGTAAAGTTTTTTGATGCTTGATGTCCACCTTAGCAGCTTGTTTTTACTTGGGGCTCTGGGTTTGATTCTTTCTGGTACGGCCAAGTTTATACATGTATGCAAGTGAGTGTAAGCTTCAGCATAGTTACCACTTCTGGCTTGGGTGGGGCTTGGAATGCATTTATACCTTCACCTAGAAGGGTATATTTTGCCTTGGTGAAGTCTTTTTAGTCTGATTTCACCCTTTGTGAATTCTGGTGTTAGTGCTAGCTCAAAGGTGACTGATTTATGGTCAGTTTTAACTAATGAGGGTCTGACAGTTGCAGCAGTCCATCTGTTTGACATGTTAGTGAGGACCAGATCTAATATGTTTGTTCCGCTTGTCAGGATATGAACAATTAGAGGGCATTTCAGTTAGCAAAGTCAAAGAACTTTTGCGGTAGTAGGTTAGGGCTAGCATAGCTTTCCCAGTTGATAGTGGGATAATTGAAATCCTCCTTGCTCATTGAGAGGATAGTATGTTCCATGATTCATGGGATGCTGAGTTTGGAGCCAATATGTACTTATAAAAATTATTCATGTTATGTGGTCCAATCTCGCCTACATTCTTACTCACGGGTTCAGAGCCGAACATTGGCTCCGACTCAGCCAACTTATTTATTCTAGCACAAAGTCTTTAATTGGCTGGGCTAACCTGGTATCCCATGTTGCATTGCTCCCTAACCCCAGATCTCGTTTGCCGCTCGTGTAGCTAGGACGTGGTCTTGCTTGGCTGTGGCTAAGTAGCTCTAAACTGATACTGAAGGGTCTTCTGAAGCCTACCTTTGAGGAGTCTTTGGACTCTTCCTCTGGTCTAAGAAAAGATCTCCGGCTCCATCTGTATCTTTGGAGCCTCCGGAGAAGTCTACCAAATTGGATTCTACCTCTTCGGCTCCCTTGTCCTCTGGGCCACAGGAGGTAGCTGTGGTTCTTGAATCTGCCTCGGCTCCAATTTTGTTAGAGTCCGTTCGGAGCCGGTCTCCTAGTGTCAGACATGGATCCCCAGTTAGGAGATCACAGTCACCTTCTCTCTCCTCCAAATCCTCCAGACTCTTTGATTTGGATGTGGATAGGGTGGTCCAGAGGCTCCTGCAGTCACCCGTGTTGGCTAAACTTTTTTCGGCTCCGACCCAGTCGGCTCCGGAGCCAGTCCCAATGAGTGCACTGATGATTCCTCCTCCGAGCGCATCCTTGTCTTTGGAGCCGGAGTGTTCGGCTCCGGGTGATGTTCTGCCTTCGCCAATACCTCTTAAGGCCTTATCGGTGCCCACGTCAGCTCCTACCATGTCGGCTCCTGTCCATTGGTTTCAGAACCCGGATTTCCTCAGTCGGGCCCGAGGGGGATACTTTGGGACTCATGTCGGTTCCGAGCCTCTCTCTTGGTGCTTTGGCTTGGGGAACCTTGGCTCTGGTCGTGGCCTCGGAGGTTGGTCGGTCCTCGGATTTGGGGGGACCTGCGTTCAAGACCATGAGAAGCGCACTGGCCAGATCTTCAGTGACATGACCCGGATCTGTCATTCCGTCCCCTTCCACACTGGCTAGAGCCTCTGATGTCTTCCTATCAGTTGACGGTGGAGTCCCCAAGGTCTGGGGATACCCCCATGAGCGGTCCACAACTTTCTGAGGGCCCCTCGGAGTCTGTACCTGCGGAGCCCCCAAGAAAGAAGCTGTGCATGTTTTTCACAAAAAAGATATTTTAATAGCTAGTTGTTATTGTTGTTTAGCCTCCACCTCCTGGGTGTCTCCACCCTTCGATGAGCTCCTAGATTTGATTTGTCGAAGGTTGTGGGAGACTCCTGACTTGGTGGAACCTGTACACCCTAATAAATTTCTTTCAGCTCCCTCTGGGAAATAGTTCCTGTCCAAAGGGGTTTCTGTGGATGCCATGGTGGTGGCGGCGGCCACTCAACAGGAAGTAGCCGAGTCTTCCTCCTCCGTCCATCCTCCTAACAAGGAGTCCAGGAGTAGGGATCAGTACGGGAAGCGTACCCTCTCTTCAGCGACCTTCACCCTTCGGTCTCTGAACTGCCTGTGTCATTTTACTAGGCTCCAGAGAGATCCCCTTAAAGAGTTAGGAGATACTTTGATGGGTAACATACCTGAGGCATGCCTTCAGT
Organism: Protopterus annectens; assembly: GCF_019279795.1. Classification (NCBI taxonomy): domain Eukaryota; kingdom Metazoa; phylum Chordata; order Ceratodontiformes; family Protopteridae; genus Protopterus; species Protopterus annectens. The sequence continues at coordinate 1,885,471,430 of NC_056729.1, forward strand.
CCGAGGGTTCTACAGGAAATTAAAAATAAATGTTAACGCAGACGGTTAATGCCCAGCTGTCTACCCTTGGCTCGATTGTTAACTCATCCATGAGGCTCATATCTTATGTAGCCGAAGGAGCGAGCAGGGCAGCTAGTTCAGGTGTAGCCCTTAGGAGGCAAGCCTGGATGCGCCTGTGTCATTTCTCAGAGGCCTTCAAGTCTTTTTTCACTGATGCCGCCTTTGATGGGTCCTCTCTCTTTGGGACTAAAGTGAAAGACAACCTCACCAGATGCGAGCAAGAGGGGAAGACCCTGTCTGCCGTTGGGGTCCATTTTTCCCTTCCATCTAGGCCTTACCCCACGGCTCAGAGGGGAGGGAAAATGTGGTTCAAAAAGTCACAGAAGTCTTTCCCTGCTGCTCAAGGTGAGTCCCCCTCCAGAGGCAGAGGAGGGAGAGGCTGTTCTGGAAGATGCCGCCCTAGGAACAGAGGAGACCCTCGCAATTCGGGAGACCGTGATTCCTTTTGCGGGCCTCCCTATCATCGTCCCTGATGTATTGCCCGACTGTGCTATTCCGGAGCCAGTCGGGGGCCGCATTTCATTGTACCCGGAAGCCTGGGCAAGTATTACTCAGGATTGATGGGTGCTTCAAATAGTTACCAGAGGTTATTCCATCCCCTTGTTATCAGACCCCCCCACCAGCCAAGAGAATCCCAGATGTTCCACCCAGTCAAAGGGATCACGCAACACTAGAAATTTCAAAGTTGCTGGAGAAAGGAGTCATCCAACCTGTCCCCTCAGACCAGATCGGATTAGGGACTTACTCAAGACTCTTTTTGGTGCCGAAAAAAACAGGGGACCTGAGGCCCATCCTGGATCTCAGCCATCTAAATCGCTATGTTCTGAAGTCCAAGTTCCGAATGGTCACCCTTCAGTCTATTTTTCCGTTATTGGGAAAAGAAGTATGGATGTGCTCCATCTACCTCAAGGATGCTTACTACCATATCAAAATGGACAGGGCATCCAGGAGTCTCTTACGCTTCCAGCTGGGAGCCAGTCATTTCCAATTTCGTGCCCTGCCCTTTGGTCTCACCACAGCCACCAGGGTGTTCACCAAGTGTCTGGCAGTAGTGACAGCTCACCTGAGACGTCAAGGATTCCAAGTGTTTCCATACCTGGACGACTGGCTCCTCACCGCCCCCACCAGGCATCTTCTCATTCAGGCCAGAGAAACTACTATTCCCCTTTGCCATCAACTAGGAATTACCTTGAACTGGGGACAGTCTGCCTTGCTGCCCTCACAGCGTGTTACATTTATAGGCACAGAGCTGGACACCGTCCATATGCGGGCGTTTCTGCCCCACGAAAGGATAGCGGTGTTGCAGGGTCAGGTTTGCGCATTGTTGCCTCTCAGGAAGGTTCAGGCCAGATGGGTTCTACAGCTCCTGGGATCCATGGGAGCAACCATCATGTTAGTACCCTTAGCTAGGTTACACATGAGGCTTCTGCAGTGGCTCCTCTCTGCCCAATGGTCCTTTCAGAAGCTTCCCCTGTCCCATTTGATCCTAATTACAGATCGGTGCAAACAGGACCTCTGTTGGTGGCTACACACCTCCAACTTGAACACAGGGAATCCATTTATTCCTATGCCACCAGTTGCCACAGTGACCACGGACACCTCCCAGATGGTGAAGGGGGGCATTATCTTGGCAGGACGGTCCAAGGCATGTGGCAAGATCACGAGGTACATCTGCACATCAATGTTCTAGAGATGAGAATGGTGTTACTGGCGTTGTGTGCATTGCAGAGCTCTCTCCCCCTAGGAACAGTTGCTATTCACTCGAACAACATGTCCATGGTGTGGTACCTGAACAAGCAAGGGGGAACCAGGTCTTATCCCCTATGCAGAGAGGCCATGCGAGTGTGGCAGTGGGCAATGTCTTCCCGATGGTTCCTAGCGGCAATGCACATTCCGGGGAAGGCCAATGTGATAGCAGACAGGCTAAGCAGGTCTATTCTGATGCCTTACGAGTGGTCCCTGAACCGCCGAGTTGTGGAACAGATTTTCAACAGGTGGGGTCAGCCTTGCTGCGATCTTTTTGCCAATCCCCACAATGCCAAGTGCAACAACTACTTCACTCTGATCCCCCCATAGGGGGAGTCACCCAGGGATGCTCTAGTCCACAATTGTCCCCCCCGGTCTGCTCTATGCTTTCCCTCTGTTTCCTCTACTACCATGAGTGATTCAGAAAGCCATTTCCTCGGGAAGCAAGATGATTCTAATTGCCCCACACTGGCCTCGCCAAGTCTGGTTCTCCTTTCTTCATCAGTATGCAGTGGACAGTCCTTGGATTCTGGACCCAGCACCAGACCTGCTGACGCACATGTCGGGACAGTCCCATCCCTCCCTGCGGACCCTCAGGTTGACAGCCTGGCTACTCCACTTCCATCTTTAGTCAGACTTCATCGCTTTTCACCTGAGGTGGTACACATTTTATCTTCTTCTCATAAATCTTCTACCAGGAAGATTTACTCCAGCAAGTGGAAAAGATTTTCTATTTGGGCTCAGGCCCAGGGACTTGATCCTTTCACTGCCACCATCCCTGCTGTCTTAGAATTTTTATCCACTCTCTTTCAGCAGGGTTCTGCTCCTGCGACCATTAAGGTCCAGCTGGCCGCTATTTCTAATTTTCATACCTCTTACGAACCTTCTCTCATGGCTCATAAACTATCTGAGGCCTTTTTGAGGGGCACCTTGTTACTACGGCCTCCTGTGTCAGAACCCATCATGCCATGGGATTTAAATTTTGTATTACAAGCACTGACTTCGCCATTCAAGCCAGCTGCCACCTGTGAATTAAAATTTCTGTCTTGGAAGACTGCTGTCTTAATAGCCATCACATCAGTCAGACGGGTCTCGGAGATTCAAGCGTTGTCCATCAAATCCCTGTATTTAATCTTTCATAAGGACAGGGTTTTCTTGAGACAAAATCCATCCTTTCTTCTGAAAGTAACCTCTGACGTTAATCTTAATCAGTCAATTGAGCTGCCAGTTTTCTTCCCCCAATTTTCCAACAAGGCAGAGTTTAAATTTCATCAGTTGGATGTACACAGGCAGCTTCGGTTTTACTTACACAGGACAAAACAACTTCGTAAGTCTGACCAACTGTTCGTGTCATTTTCAGAAAATAGGACAGGTTCCCCTATTTCTAAGATTACAATTTCCAGATGGATTTCTGATTGCATCTCCTATGTTTACTCGTCAACAGGCAGAAATTTACCATTTCCTGTCGAGGCTCACTCCACCAGGCCTGTTTCCACTTCTGTAACTTATCATTCCAGGCTATCGTTGGATGAAATTTGTGCTGCGGCCACGTGGGCTTCTCCCCACACCTTTGTTACTCATTACAAATTAGACGTGGCTTCTAGGGGCCGGGCTTCCTTTGGTTCCACTGTTCTCAGGAGTATCTTCCATTGAGCCTCCCAGGATAGAGGTGCTGGAGACGCTGTCCCATGAGTAAGAATGTAGGCGAGATTGGACCACATATCATCAAGAAGTTATGTACTCACCATAATGTTTGATGTATGTGGTCCATCTCACCTCACATTCTTACGTTCCCTCCCACATGACCCCCTTCCTGGAGGATTTGGAGGCGACATTGGTTTCAGTATCCTTCGGTATTGGTTGTTATTTTCTTTGCTACCCTGGATGGTATTCTACCTTACTTAACTGTGGTTGTGCATGAGGTGTGATTATGGATTGCTGCAAACTATATCTGGGGTTATGGAGCAGTGCAACATGGGATACCAGGTTATCCCAGTCAATTAGAGACTTTGTGCTAGAATAAATAAGTTGGTCGAGTCGGAGCCGATGTTCGGCTCCGAACCCGTGAGTAAGAATGTGAGGCGAGATGTACCACATACATCAAACATTATGGTGAGTACATAACTTTTGTTTAAGGCTCAGTGATAACATTATGTCTGTTCTTATTCAAATGGAAAGATGGGACCATTGACTTGATGTCATGTGTGCCTCTTGTATAAGTATAATTGTTTTTACTTGGGCTTTTCCTAATTATTACTATGTTATTGATGGAAAATGCCACAGAAGCTGTAATGCCCCAGAAACAGCCTATATTGAGAGAAGAAGAGGAGCCCATCCTAGAAGAAGTAAGAACAGCACTAAGAAAAATGAAGTCAGGGAAAACAGCAGGCTCAGAAGAGGTCACAGCAGATATGATAAAGATGCTGGGTGAGATAGGGGAGCAATGGCTCCTGAGGGTACTCTTAGCAGTGTGGAGAGAAAAACGTATCCCAGATGACTGGAGAATAAGCATACTCATGATGCCAGTATACAAGAATAAAGGGGACATCCACAACTGTGGGCAGTATAGAGTTATTAAACTCCTATCATATTGCACAAAAGTTCTGGAGAGGGTGATTGATAAACAGATATGCAGAGAACTAGAATGTAAGATAGAAGATGAGCAGTTCAGATTCAGATCAGGATGCAACACGACTGACCCAATGTTTGCAGTGAGACAGATAGTTGAGAAAAAGCTAGAGATGAGGAAAGAGTCCAGTTGGGCATTCCTAGACTTGGAGAAAGCATATGACAAGGTCCCAAGAAAACTGATCTGGGCATTACTGTGGTGTTTCAAAGTCCCAGAAACAGTGGTAGAATTAGTGCAGGCTATGTACAAGGACCCAATGATTCCAGTATGAACAGTGTTCGGCCTCACAGAGGGGTTCCCAGTGGGAGTGGGTGTACACCAGGGTTCAGGTCTGAGCCCACTGCTTTTCATAGTGGTGATGGACTACATTAGCAAGCAGGTTGGAAGGGACAGATCAACAAAATAACTGTATGCAGATGATGTGGCAGTACAGGCAGACTCTGAGCTAGAACTTCAGCAAAGGATAGGGGAATGAAATGCAAAACTGAAGGCACATGGGATGAAACTAAGCACAGATAAGACAGTAGTAATGGCAGCAAATTGGGGAAATCAGAAGAAGCTGAGAACTGAGGCAGAAGGGAAGATAGTGGAACAGGTAAATAGCTTCATGTATCTGGGAGAGATGGTTGAGGAGAAGGGAAGTCTGAATAAAGAGGTCAAAGCCAGAATCAGTGGGGTTGCAGCCAACTGACATAGAGTCTCAGGTATAGTCTATGACAGAAGAATGCCAAAGAAGCTGAAAAGTAAGATGTACAAGACAGTGGTGGGCCCATTACTACTGTATGGTACACAAACCTGCGCAGTAAAGGTGGAGTAGATGAAGAAGCTAGAGGTGATGGAAATGAGGTGCCTGAGAAGGGTGGTAGGATGCACACTGTGGGACAGATGAAGAAATGAGGACATAAGAACAGAAGCCAAAGTAGCTCCAACTACAGAAAGGATCAAAGAGAACAGATTACGGAGGTTCAGACATATGCAGAAAAGCAGAAGACAATCTGGTGAAGAAGATTTGAAACAGACAGAAAGAAGGCAAGCAGAAACGAGGATGTCCAGCTAAGAGTTGAATGATTGTGTGAAAGAAGATCTGTGACAGTCAGGCATGAGTGTAAAAGAAGGCACGAGTGTGACACTGAATCGAGAGAAATGGCGACAGTTAACACGATACCCCGATCCCATGTAGAAAATGAGAAAAAGGCAGCTGATAAGGATGATGAAGATGATGATGAGGATGATGATGATGTAAGAATTCTATTACAGTAGTTGTATGATAAGGCAAGTAGTGTTAGAACAATTTGTTCTTACTCCCAAATGGAGAAATGTTTTATTAATTCTTGTGTAATTTTTACATATTGAAGTAAGGAGTGTATAACCGAATTTTATTCCAAGTTATTGTGCATTCATTACTCCGTAAGTGTCTTAATTAAATTATTTTCCTTGAGTTTGATTGTGGTGGTTAGGTAAAGGTTTATGACAGGAAGAGTGAAATGCCATTTGCCTATATTGACAAACTTTTCATTTTCCTTCAAGATTGTTATGTTGTTATATGTCAAGGTAATCTCAGTCATATTTCAGATTAGAATTTATGATTACTTCATATGTGGATAATAGAATCCTGGAATGTGAAAGGTCTTCAGTTAGCTAAAAAGAGGAATTTATTCTTGTACCTTTTCTATAAATCTAAAGCTGAAATTATATGAGACACGGATGACATCAAGTCAATGGTCCCAAATCTCCAAGAAAAGATGTATTAATACTGTTATAGAATTGGGTTACAAAACAAATAGCTCTGGTGTAGCTATTATGATTAAAAATCATTTAAAGATTCAATAACTCAGTATAACTCTGAGGGTAGATGGTGTTAATTATTAAAAGCAAGTCTTTAGATAAACCAGTATTATTATTATTAAACATTTATGTTCCCTATAATGGACAATAATCCTTCATTATGTCACTATATAAAATACTGAGCCTTTTTGCTAACCATTGCTATGTTATTGGCAGAGATTAGAATGCAGTGGCAGATCCAAATGTAGACAAAACAAATAAGAATAATCATATGAAGATCAGGCGGCCCAAGCCATTGCAGAACAAAAATTAGATTTTAGTCTTTTTGATCTTTTTAATTTTCAAAGGAATAATAGCATAACTCAAAAAATATATATATTATTCTTCTTGTCACAAATCTTGGTCTAGAATTGCTTTCTTTTTGATATCAGAAGCTTTCTTAAACATCGATTATACTTTCCAAACTGAGCCTAGATTATTCTCAGAACATTCTAAAATATGTCTTGATATTAATATATCCCAGCTTTTTTTCAGAATAGAAACAGAGTTAATAACTGGACATTAAATCCTAGTTTACTCAAAACAGATGATGTAAAAAAGGAAATCTCTTGTCTATTAGAAATAAATCAGATTCACAAATTCTACTAGATATTCAATGGGCAGCTCTTAAGTCCCAATTTAGAGGCATTTTTATAAGTAAAGCTGCTTATTATAAAAATATATATATGTATTCTTAAATGATCAGAATTAAAAGTGAAAATTAATAGACTAGACTAAGATTTACAAACTAACTTTAAGGACAAAACTGTGAAACACATTGTTTACCTTAAAAAAGAACTTTATATGTTAAATACTAAACAACAATCATTTTATGAAATGAAAACGTTAACAAGATACACTGAATGGCACTAAAGCCTTCTAAATTCTTAGCAATAATAATAAAAATATATAACTCTCCACCCTTGATAACTGAGATCATATATCAGAATAAATATTATAAAACTAGAGAAGAAATCATGGAAACTTTTGTGCAGATTTATACTAATCTCTTTGGGGAACAGAAGTTAAATTTTAATAACCAAAATTTAGAAAATTTCTTAAGTAATTTATCTTTTACTAAACTTAATAAGACCCAGCAAGTTAAGATAGCTGCGCCCTTTAATCAACTATAAATCTTAGATATTATAAAAACCTTAAACAGGGTAAAGCTCCATGCCCAGTTGGTTTAATAGCTGATTTAAAAAACTTTTGCCTAGCCAATTTCTAAAAATGTACTATTTGTTTTTATTTATATATGTAGGAATGGTTTATCCGGCTTACATATGAATAAATCTAAAACAATTCTCATCCCTAAATCAAATCAGGATCAGAGAGATCCCAAAAACTACAGACTAATATCACTTATAAATGCTGATATTAAGTGTTTTGCTCAAATTCTAGCAAACAAGCTGAAACCAGTCTTCCCACAAATAATATTTCCTTTTCAATCAGGCTTGAAGCAAGCCAGACAAACTTGAAATGATGCAGTAACATTAGATACACTAAGTATGCTATCTAAACATTATAATTCATCAATGATTTTACTTGCATTAGATGCCTCAGAAGCATTTGACAGATTAAATTTAGATTTTCTCTTTGCAGTTCTTCCACGCTTTGATTTTTCTTCTCCATTTATTAATCTTGCAAAAAGTATTATAATTCAAATGTGTATACTTCTCTATTTATTAAGATTTTCTCATCTCCAATTAAGCTAATAAATGGTACAAGACAAAGTTGTCCTCTTTCACCATATTTATTTATTTATTTATTTGACAGTTGGCATTTGTTGACTGGGATAGTTCTACTGAGCTATTGCCATTTTTCAGAGGAGGCCCAGGGAGAAAATCTCCACAGTACAAGAAAATTTCATTACAATAAAATGATACAAGAATCAGAACCGTAGTAATATCTATTTAATATCTCTATGGAACCTCTGTTCTTAATGATAATTCAAAATATGTATCACTAAATTCCAAAGATTTGTAGAATTTCAGTACCCTTTACTGCTTTTGCGGATTATCTAAATGTATACTTTACATTGCCTAATATGGATTTATCTAAAATTTTCCATATTGTTGACATTTTTTCTAAATTCCCCAACTATAAAATAAATTTACTCAAATCCTCCATATGTCTTATAAATTCTAACTACAGTTTGCTTGATATTATTCCTGACTCTTCAATGAGGATTAATACCTCACGAAAGTACCTTGATATAACTTTGTATCACAACCCCACCTTGCTTTTAAAAAAATGGCCAAAATGTGGTCAAATATTGAAAATATTATAAATTGGAATAAACTAAATCTCTCTCTCTCTACTCTCTAAGGTAGCTATAATCATGCTGAATATATTGCCAAAACTTTTATTCCAATTTAATTCAATTAATCTAAGAGTTAATACATTTTTGGCAATATATATATATATATATATATATATATATATATATATATATATATATATATATATATATATATTCCAAACTTGCTAAGTTTATATGGTTCCCACCATCAGTTATAATAAGCTATAAAAAAATAATCTATCCGAAAAGCCTTGGTGGCTTGAGTGTTCCAGATTTCAAAGTATGCTACGACATAATAAATACTATTAAAATATTTAATATACCAGATTATAATCCTAAATCATCTTTGTGGAGTCCTTTGTGAGTTAAAATATGGTATAATGTATGTAATTCAGACTGTAACCCAAAAGCAGTGCCTTTAATTAAAAAAGAGAACTTCAAAAGTCCTAAATTACATAATTTTCTAATGCATAAAATAAAAATTCTTCAAAATGTTTTAAACTTAGTTAATTTGAATAATTAATTTATGCTATTGCAACCAGTTCACTTCAATGCTAACCTAAATATCAATAATAGTGTCCTTTAAGAAAAGTCAGTCTTGGATTTTTCTTTAAACAGACATCTTTCAATTAGTGATTTGAGAAAATTCTTTAATTGTCCTAAAAGTTATAGTATTATACTGAGACAAATAAAAGAGCTAATATCAATATCTTTGCTTGATCCCATTATAAACAAAGCTAATATAATATTATTTAACCAATTATGGAAGTTCTTTACTTTGGAAAAATGTTGTCAAAAACATGTAAACTATTTAATTCATTAAGCTTTCGTCAATACGTTGTATTTTCAAATTACTAGACCAATATAAACCTGGAAAATTCATGTAATCAGTAACTCAAATGACTCTTAATATAACTTTTACATTTTTACCTATTAAAAAACACTTCTTCGCACAATTAATGATAAACAACAATGCATATCTAATCCACACTATTCTTAGAAATGTTACATTAACCTGTCAGCAGATTGTTCTAGTTGTAAATATCACAAAGCAGATATATTTCATATACTATGATGTTGTAAACCATCATATAAACTCTTGTGCTCTGTAAAAGTCAAATTAGAAAAAAATGGGTTATGAAAAAGCCTAATTTTCATGGAAATTTGCTCTATTACATATCCCTCCAAATGACTTCGCTTAAAAATATATTCCTATACTAATTACACTATTCTCATTGGTTAAACTATTTATTACCCAGAATCGGATGGATAGATCTAAAATCAATTGGGATAGTTTCAAACAAATGGCTATTAAACTATATTTTAACCCATAATTTTTTTATCTCCAATCCTTCAACACACACCTGTTACATTAATTACTGGGAGAAATTGTTTGATTGTATTCTAACAATATAAATTAGAAGTATGCATTTTTCAAGGGATGTCTTTTTTTTTGAGTGATTAAGATTTCTGTGGTTTTATTCCAGTGTTCTATAACTAGTGGGTTTACATTCATATATTTAAAAGTAAATAAAATATATAATTATTATATTTATCTTTTATAATCCCCTTTTTTTCCTGTGGTTATTTAGATTATGTACTCATCTACTTGGCTTATGACATTGTATTGTACATAGTATATGTATTGTTAATATTCTAGTTTGTGTATACAGTTTTATATATTTTATGTAAATAAGTTATTGCCTATTCTATATGCATTATTCATATTCTCAAGGTGAATCACTACATTTCTAGGCAAATGTTTTGTTTGTGTCTGTTAAAAGTTTTAATAGCATAAAAAAAAAGATTTTTTAAAAAAAAAAATACCACTCGATAACATTGTATCTCATTTCAGTAATATAGTCCTAAAAATCCTAAATGAACTGGCCCCACTTAGAAAAAATAAGTTTAGTCAAATCCTGCCCTGTAGCTATCCAGAAACCAAAATATCTCGTGAAACTTAGAGATGCCGCCTGGAAAACATGGGCCACAAGCAAAACACAGCCAAACTATCAGAAATTCAGAGAACTTTGAAACAGAGCCAAATACCATACTAAATTAGACAAAATATATATTACACTAACCTCCAAAAAATATCTAAACCCCAAATGATTCTGGTTTTCCATACATGAGTTTCTAAATCCTGACCATTCAAGGCAGCCTTCACCTGCACTCAAATCTCACAATTCAGGTGACATTGTTAAGGAATTTAATGCTTAACTTTATTAAATCAGTCTCTTCCTTACTCAACATCTCTACACAAAACAATGCCATGAACACATTGCAAACTCTAATAATTTCCCATACAGTGTCTTTCGAATCAGTCCCCACTTCTATTAACAAAAAACTACTACTTAAACTAAAACTCACCTCCTTAACACCAAACAAATACCTAAAAATTGCAGCAGAGGCCATAGCTTACCGTAACATAAATCACTTTATCAAAGAATCTTATTTACCTTTACTATGGAAAAATGGATGGTCATTCTACCAAACTCATCAATTATAGACCCACTGTCATCCTCTACCCCTTGACAAAAATACTTGAGAAGTGCATTCAGTCCCAGGTCCTACAGTACATCATACAAAATGCACTCCTGTCTCATTCAGTTTTCACTACCAACACAGTACTTCCACTACCCTCCTTAATGTTACTAATACTGTTATCACAAAGAGAAACAATAATAAACTGGTATCTGCTGTCTCTTTCTTCATCTGTCCAAAGCTGTATCCCACCCTATAGTCTTACAAAACCTCTCCAGTCTATGCCTTAAAAATTTCTCTATATCCTGGTTTTCTAGTTACCTCTCTAACAGCTTCCAGGCAGTAAAATGGCTCAATGGCATCCCATACTTTGTCCCTGTTGCAGTTGGGGTGCCATAAGGATCTACACTGGGACCTATCCTGTTAAAATTCTTTGTTTATGAACTTGATCTGGCCAGTAAATATGGTACCTTAATACAGTATGCAGAAGATTTTACATCATCTGCTCAGCAAACGACCTTGATTTCCTCTAAAAAGTGACCCAGAAATCCTTCATTTTATAGAAGACTGTCTACCTCCCAGCTATTCCTAAACAACAACAAAATAAAACTAGTTTTGTTCAGTCAAAAACATCTCACAATATTTTTTATTTATTTTTATTTTATTTTACATTTGTTAACCAGGATGGTCCGACTGGACACAGGTCCATTTTCAGTGGAGACACGGGGAGAAAAGCTCCACAGTAAGTAAAATTTTACACAATATGCTAAAATACAGTATACAGACAATTTTCAAACAATATGTTAAAATACAGTATACAGCAGAAGACATAACAAGACCTACATATACAGGAAAACATAGTTATATATACATGGTTAATAACAGAATAAGTATACAAATTCAATCAGCATTAAGAGAAGACCTAGACTGTAATATATATTACAGTAGGTATATTAGGAAGTGAGGTATATAAGTGGAATAATTTGAGGACTTATGTAATACATGGGCATAGCCACTTATTCTTTAAGTGTGTTCTAAGTGAGTCTTTAAAGTGAGAAGAGGTAGGGGCAGAAATCAGAGCAGGAGGGAGATTATTCCAGGTTCTAGCTATGGAGTTGGAGAACAGTGCTTTTCCTGCAGTATTGTTAGCCCTAGAGATACAGAGCAGAGGTTTGTTGGAAGATCGGAGAGGACAATTTGTATTATAGTGGGTGAGAAGTTGGCCTCGTGCAGGGTTTTTTTCTGGATGTGTTACCACATTGTAGGCAGTGACTAATGGGTGATAGGTTAGTAGCTGGGGAAGTTCCAGCCATTGCAGTTCCCTTAGAGCCTGGCAACGGTGGGTTCTAAAGGTGTAGTTGTTTGCAAACTTGGGGATTTTATTATAACATGATTCTAGTCTGGCAAGGTCAAGCTTTCTAAGCTGGGTAAGAATTGGAGCAGCATACATTAGGGGTAGACAAGAGGTGAGTTTGGGCTAGGTTAATCCATGCTTGTTTTGAGAGGGATTTCCTGTGCCTATTTAGTGTTCCCATTTTTTATGGACTTTTTTGACAGTTTGTGAAATGTGGACGTCATTGTGTAGATTTTTATCAATTTCAATGCCTATGAGTTTGGTATGGTCAGAGGGAGAGATAATACTGCCATTTTTGGAGGAAATAGTGAGGGATAGAGGGGTGGAAATGTTTTTCTTGGGGGTGAAAAGTAGTAATTTGGTTTTATTAGGGTTTAGGATAAGTTGGTGCTGAGTGATCCAACTTTCCACAGAGCTAAAGGATTCCTGGGTGAGTTGTTGTAGAGTGGGAAGTGATGGAGTTGAATTGTCAGCATATTGTATAAGAGAAGCATGTTGTGTGGTGGTATGGAGATTATTGGTAAATATGGAGAAAAGAAGTGGGCCTAATATGGAGCCTTGTGGTACACCTGTGGTAATTAGGAGTAAGGGGGCTAGTACACTTTGCCATTGGACAGATTGTTGCCTATATGTCAAATGCTTTGTAGAGGTCTAGAAATATTGCAGATACAATGTTATTATTATTTCTGTGTTGGTTGATCAGATTGGTGAAAGAGAGCAGAGCAGTGGTTGTGCTATGGTGTTGTCGGAAGCCATGCTGTGTGGGGGAGAGAAGATGGTGTGAGTTTATGAGTTGTGTTACCTGAAAATGTATACATTTCTCTAGTATTTTAGATAAGGGGTTAGAATGGCAATGGGGCAATAATTTGAGTATTTGTAAGAGTTTCCACCTTTATGTAGTGGAATAATGTATAATACCTTCCATAGCTGTGGGACATGTGCTTCTTGTATGGAGCGATTGATAAGAATAGAAATAGGGTAGGATAAGGATTCAGCAGCTATTTTTAGGAAGTTGGCTGGTAGATTGTCAGCAGCAAGGGTGGTAGGTTTCAGTTTTAGGAGGTGTTTTTTAATTGTTGAGGTGGGAATGGGTGAGCGCATAAAGGATGGGATGTTGTCAGGACATTTGGTTAGGTTATATGTAAGGCTGTTTTTGGATAGTTGGGAGGATAGTGTTAAGATGGATTCTGTGAAGTGGTGATTGAATTGGGAGGCAGCGCCAGTGTTGTCATTTGTGGAGTTAGTACTGGGAGTGGTAGTTTTGCCTGGTTTTAGAAAAGAGTTAATGACATGCCAAAACATTTGGGGATCTTTTGAATGTTTGTTTTGGATATTGAGGAAGTAATTTTTTCCATCGAGTTTATTTTGTCTCTTAGCCTGATTTCTAAGTTGTAGGTAACTTTGTTTGGTTAGGCTAGTATTGTATTTCTTCCAAATTCTCCAAGCTGTATCCCTTGACTTTAGAAGGGCTGTAGTTTCCCTAGTTAGCCATGGTGCATAGTTTGACTTGTCTCTTATTTTCCTAATTGGTGCGAGTCTATCAAGGATATGGATGAGAATATTGTTGAAGCAGTCAACGGCTTGTCTAGTTTTAGGGTTTGTAGTGGTTTCCAGTTACTACGTTTTAGAATACTGTTTAGTTCTTGTATATTTAGTTTATGATCATCTCTGACTTGTCTAAAAACAATGGGTTTGGCTGTGTTAGTACGTTTCCACAGAAGGAAGGTGGGGAGATGGTCACTAAGACCATTAGGAAGGCATCCTGTCTGATAGTTTTGTTTGGGGCAGTTAATTAGTGTCCAATCTAGAATAGACTGTTTGTGGGTATGTTGTCGATTCTAGTTGGTTATTGGATAAGTTGGGTAAAACTGTAAAGATTAATATTGTTAGTGGGGTTGTTAGAGGTACAGGCTGACCAATCTGTGTTCAGGTCACCTAGTAAGGTGGTTTCTTGGGGGAGATTATCTGTGGCTCATTGTAACATTTCTTTAATTATGGGAGAGTTATTACCTGGGGGAATATAACAGAGAGAATGATGATAGTGTTTGTGCCATTTATACTGAGGGTTGAACCTAAGGTTTCGGCATTTTGAAATTTAGGTATGGGGGTTTGTAGAGGTTTGAAATTGATTGTATTTATGTAGAAGATAGCAACTCCACTTCCCTTTTTGCCCAGTGTATCCAGTCTTAGGATATTATATCCTGGTGGAAGAATTTCTTCATTTTGGGTACTAGGTTTTAGCCACGTCTCGGTAATGGTTAGTATGTCAGGGGAGTAGTGAGCTGTAAATGCGTGTAGGTCAGTAAGTTTGTTAGAGATACTTCTGATGTTGACATTCAGAATCAATAGGCCAGAGATTTGCCTAGCAGAGAGTAGAGAGTTTTGTGGTCCAGAGTTTGGGTGTATGTCTCCAGATATAAGTAGATTTTAGTGATAAACAGTATGTGTTTAATTCTGTGCACTATGTCTATGTTGGATCTAAATGATGTTTTTCTAGTGTAAGATGGTGTTGTGTGACACTTATGAATGTGTAGGATTAAGCTGTCTTTAAATAATGTAAAAGAGATAGGAAAGAATTGTGTGAGTGTATATTTGCTTGATAAAGTGTTATGTGGAATGATGTGTTTTCTAGTGATGTGCTTATATATAATGATGTGATGTTTGCTAGGTATGTGAGGGTTAGGAAGAGAAATCCTAGGATTGATGGTATTTTATGAGGGAGTAGAGGTTGGGTGTTAGTGGTTTTGGGGTTCAAGTATGGGTGTGAGTCCGAATGCATGGGAAGTAGATACTATTTACCTTTTTAAGGTAGAAATTTGATAGGGGGTGTGTATGAGAGGTTGTTGATTGGAGGAGGGTGTGATCAGGTGATCTGGGGTTATAATGAATGTAGAGGTAGTGGGGGGGTGGGTGAGAAATGGGGGCAGGGTAGGGCAGTGGAGTGAGCAGATTGTAGCAAAACAAACGGAGCGGGGCTACACCAGTTCTTGAGACTGCAGAACCTATCTATTTGGCTGGTCAGGACAGAACAGTAAAAGGAAGATACCTATATAATTAAGCAGGAGTGGGAGGGAGTTGTGCAGGTTCAAGGTGGGGGAGGGGCTAGACACAAAGTAATACAAGGTTGTGAGTCAGAAAAATTGGCCTAGGCTAGCTGGTAAAAAGAAACAGGAAAACCAAACTAAGTCAATTCCAGGTCAGTGTAGTGCAGTATCTTCCTAATAACTGCAAATCCTATGCTACTAATCTAGTACAGTGTGGTGAAAAGGACCACCACTTCAACAAGGAAAAAACAATTGAAGTATGGGCTGCAGATACATAGGTAAACTTTTTCCAAGAGAAAGTACTTTTAAGTAATTGACCTAGGAGTACAACAGGAAGAGAAAAATTGGAGGGGGAAACCAGTAGTGTGCATGTGTAAAGTGAAAGGGGAAAGAGTCCTCAGTTTAGAGGACAAATTAAATACAACTCTAACATACACTAGTATAGCTGAAAGCATTTTAGTGTTTCACCGACGCAGGGTCTCGCACTGCAAGGTAACGAGACAGCCTTGGGTTGATTGGAGGTTGGCCAAGACACAGGATGAACCCTTTGCTGAGGGGAACTAGTGTAGCTGAAAGCACTTTAGTGTTCCACCGATGTGGGGTCTCACAGTGCAGGGCAACAAGACCGTCTTGGGTTGATTGGAGGTTGGCCAAGACACAGGATGAAACTTTTGCTGAGGTGAACTAGTGTAGCTGAAAGCACTTTAGTGTTCCACCGACACAGGGTCTCACAGTGCAGGGCAACGAGACAGCCTTGGGTTGATTGGAGGATGGCCAAGACACAGGATGAAACTTTTGCTGAGGGAAACTAGTATAGCTGAAAGCACTTTAGTGTTCCACCGATGCAGGGTCTTACAGTTCAGAGCAATGAGACAGCCTTGGGTTGATTGGAGGTTGGCCAAGACACAGGATGAAACTTTTGCTGAGTGGAATGGATCCTTCACTATTACCTCTTCCAACATTACCAAAATATGACTTGTCACATAAACCAACCTACTAGAAGTTTACATAGATGAAGACCTGAAGTTTGACTTATATATTCAACATACAGTGAAAAAACACAATAAAAACTAAGAACTCTGTAGAGAGCAAGACCTTATCTATCAAACACTGCAGTGTGTCATATCACCACTACCCTTCTACTACTTACTGTCCTCTGCTGAGCACCAATACTGACAAATATCCAGCTAACTAAACAGATTCGAGCAGTTCTACAACAAGGTCATACAATTTGCAGGGAACCCTCTGCCATTTACATCACTGTCTGGCCCTCAGTGACCTACAGTGGCTTGAACTACCTCACATTCTCCTAACTCCATATTATCCACAATCTAATAAAGAGAACAAACGACTGTCCATCTCTAGCAAATGTTGTACAACCATATAATCCACCCAGAAGTTTGCAGTTTTTTGACAAAGAGCTCAACATTTATCAACGCCAGATAACTCTGCAGGCTATTCCTTCTCCCATCAGGTGACAAAAACCTGGAACTCCATTCCCCTAACAGTAAGATAGGCCTGCTTGTTAAAATCATTCATGCTACTGCTAAAATCTCACCTACTCACCTCCTTGGTTCTGCAAATGTGCTGCACCTGATCGGCATGTCACTCCTCTTTAACCTAATGACTGCTCCGCTCCTTCCATATCCTCCTCTTCCTCCATATACTATAACTCATTTTCTCATTTTGGTTATACTCCTTCAGCCTCAACTGCCCTCATCTTCTATTTCCCAACTCTAACTCTCTCATCACTACCTTTTGTAAGACATATTGCTTTCTGTTAAATTAGTAATAATATGTCTGTCTGTAAACGTAATGAAATTTAAAAGGCAGTTCTCCCACTTTTGAAAAATGTAAAGACTAGCATATATCATCTCTTTTCAGATGTTAGTGCCACTCTCTGATGCTGTTTGAATATTGGATCCGCATCTGCTGAAAATGGGTTGTGTGTCCAGTCAGACTTTCCCAGTAAACAAAAGCAACAAACAAATAAAAATAATTGAAGTAAAGGGAGAACGGTTGTTTGGTTTATATACTTTTAAATTCTAATGTATTAGCTCGAGTAATTTGTTTTTCATATGGAATACAGAATTTTCAGTTAAGTCAGTTTGCAGTATAGATCTCATGGTGTTTAGACCATATCGTGTCTCTCTGTGTTAGTTATTAAAAAGTTATTAAACCTCCTGACATGACAGAGGTATCTCTCAGGGTGTTTGATGGTCTGTGTACACTTTTTAGGAAGTGGAGATAGAAAAAAATAATAATAAATGTAGCCAACTACTCAGTAAACTTTTCTTCCTAAAATCAACTGAGCCTGCCTTCTTGTCTGCATTAATTAGTTTTGGACCCAGAGTAGTAGTTGTCCATGCTTTCTTCAACAGGCGTTTTGGAAAGGGGATAACTGTCAGTGTATGCCACGAAGGAACAAGTTACGTTTTGATAGCATGTATATTGACTGTACTTTATGGCTAGAATCAGTGACGTAGGGCATTACTAAGTTTATCACGATGCCTCCTATTCACCAGTTAGGTAGGTGTGTCTCTCTGTGCTGATCATGTGTTTGCTGAGCTAGAGTAAGCTAATGTATAGGTAAACAGAAATAGGTGATGTAGAGGCAACTGGATCATACGTATTTTGGCATCATCTATAGTGCCCTGTAAAATGTTATGTTGAGATCGCATCATAACTGATTCCCTGACTAACTCTGGAGAGACACTTTGGGATCTCCTCAATGCGTTTCAGGAGATATTCAGTTTCACATTGCACTAGAGTAACATGCCTGCTCTTACATCATTCTCCAATCCTAACATATATAGTAAATGATGATGCCTTCTAGTTCATGGGAGCTGTGAAGGTATCTGTTTAACTTACTGCTGAATCTGTCTTGCTATGCATAATTCAGAATTAATCAAGGAATGTCCTTCCTTATCACTATTGCAATATTCCTTACAAAAGGGATATCCTGCCGTGGAAAGCAATATGTCCAGCCAGCAGACCAAAGCCTTAGGTCTTTCCAAGTGCCATACTTCAGATGCATGCCTTATGCCTGTGGCATAAGGTACATATGTGACATACAAGCGCCAAATCTTCAGAACTTCTTTGCCACCAGACTGAATGCTTTTCCTTTATATTTGTCGTTGTGATTATTTGTTTTATATGTTAACCAGAAAGAGAAAATGTGAGTATGTGAAGCAGATTCCCAATAAAGGCAGAAGTGAAAAGTGCCTTTTTTGTTTAGGGGCCAACCAAGAATACACTCAGTGCAAGATTTGTCAAGTCTTTGTACCCAATGTCCTGCATCTGTCCTCTTTAACCATGTATTTAGAAAAACAATTTCTGAAATTGTTAGCTTAGGGAATCATGACTTCTGATTCCACCTGCTCAGATGTTCAGCCACTTACCAAGAAGAAGTCCAAAAGATACATTTAGAGACTTCTGTTGTAGAGCCACTGCCAGACATCTTCTTAGGGTTGGATGAAGAACCCAAGGACCTTTAAGTTCCAGTGCCAGCTCTCTCAGTCATGACCATACTGGAGGCCAACGCGGGGTTTGCTATGTACACATTTGCTGAGGCTAAGCCTATGTCTGCTGCAGATGAGAAGGGGGAGTCATGACTTGTCATATCTGAAGGGCCTAAGGGTATTCCTCAGATATTGGAAAGGGAAGAAGTACCTGGTTCCCTTATTGAGGTTAGGCAGGGTCCAGAACCTCCTAGACTTGTCTGGACTGAGGTTCCGCTTAAGAAAAAGCAAAAAAAAACAGATCTATGCAAAGGATCCCCAGAAAGAGTAGCAATATTTCACTCAGAGTCTCTTTAAGGTCTTCATGGCCTTAAAAAAGCCCTCAAAGTTTGTCTGTACCTTCTCCTGTTACCTTCACGTCCACTCCTTCATAGAGACTTTGAGCTTCTTATTCATTGA
The DNA here is from genome assembly GCF_019279795.1 of Protopterus annectens. Classification (NCBI taxonomy): domain Eukaryota; kingdom Metazoa; phylum Chordata; order Ceratodontiformes; family Protopteridae; genus Protopterus; species Protopterus annectens. The sequence continues at coordinate 1,885,490,793 of NC_056729.1, forward strand.
TGAGGTGGAAGAGCTGGTGTCACAGGAGGAGTCCCTCACTTAATCTTCCCACATCCACTCCTTTCTTGCCTTGGGATCAGATAAGGATGATAGTCTTTCCCCTAACTCCTCTATTGAGGAGCTGTCCTTTGAGGGCACCATTTTTAAAATGATGGAGCATTTTCAGTGGAAAGTTCTCAAATGTCTGAGGTCCAGATAAGATATTATGACCTTTTAGAACTGGACACTCCCAGGCTTTCTGCAGTGCTCCATGTGTTGGAAGGCTTCCTGGATACTTTTACCTAAGCTTCACGTGCTCCATAGTCTCAGGCCCGTGCTCCTAAAGAAAAAGAAAAAAATGACAGGTTTTACAAAGTCTGTCAGGCCCAAAAATTCCAGTACAAGAATTCTTCTTCTAAGCCAGCAGTGATTTCTCTGTCCACTGATAAGCCTTCTAAGCTGACTCCTTCCTGCAAGTTTCTGCCTTCTGATATGGATAGCAGAGCTATTGACAGGTACGGAAGGAAAGTGTATACTCTAGCCTTTAGGGCCATAAATTACCAGACCTCTGTTGTTCTGGTTGTACTGTCCAAGCTTGAGGATGTTTGGTTGATGTGCCCGACACTGAAGTTAAGTCCTCTGCCATTTCCTTAATGGGTTCTTCTTCACAGGTTACTCATCATTCCATCAAATGCAGTTATGTTGCTACTGTTGCCTCTTGCAGGGGGGATGTGTCAGGGTAATTTATTAGGAGGTATTCCTGGCCCCGTCTGCAATCTCTTCTTGAAGATATTAAGGCCAGGTTGTTAGCTTCTCCTTTGGATACACAGAATCTGTTTGGCTGTCCTGCTGCAGACCTCTTTAAAATCTTATTAGATAAAGGGAAGGTTATGCAGGACCTTAAGCATTTTTTCTTCTCCCCATATCTAACTTTCAAAGGAACCTCCCTTCTAAGACTCCCTTTCTGGTAGACTTCCTAAGCAACCCTTGAAAGGTAAGAGACATTCTAAAAGAGTATTTGCTGAGAAGCATGCTCAGGATTATAGGAGACAGAAGTCTTCCTTTCCTGACATGTCTCGCTCTATCTGACATTCACTTTTCTCTGTCTGTCAGTGACATTCCTCTTTCTCACAGGTTAAATCAGTCTGTTCCAGTTTGGCAACACATCACTGCAGACTCTTGGGTTCTTTCAGTCTTCCAAATTGTTTATTTTATGACATGGAAATCCCGTTCTTTTTCCTTCCCAGCAGCCACATTTTCCTCCTCTTCCTCTGGACCTTTTGGCTCAAGGGACTATTTGGCCAGTGTTTCTGTTCCAGAGGTGAAAGGGAATTTACTCAAGAATCTCATTGGTCACCAGAAAAAGAGGACTCTTGAAGACTCATTCTAGATGCCTCCTTCCTCTACATCTTTCTAAAAGTCCCTTCTTTCAAGCTGTTGACTCTTCAGTCACTGTTTCCTCTGCTGCTTACGCAGGCTTTTCTGGTATGTCTGGACCTGAAAGATGCCTATCTCTACATTCCTAGCCACGCTCTCTTCAGGAAATATTTATAGTTCTATGTTTCTTCCTTACATTATCAGTTCTCTGCTTTGCCTTTCAGTCTTTTCACAGCACTGGGGGGGCTTTGAAAAAGTGACCCACCCAGGTCATAACCTTTAGCAGACTTCATAGTATTCATATATGTTCCTGTCCGGATTACCTGCTTATTCAGGCCTCCTCTCAGCAGCTTCCTGCATGGGATCTTGAATTTACTATTGTTCTTTATAGTGTGGGTTTAACTCTTAATCTCAACAAGTCAATTCTGACTCATTCACAGGACCAAATCCTATTGGGTTGGAAGATCCAGACCCTCTCAATGATGGTTTTTCTTCCTCCTCCCAAAGTCCTCTCTCTAATAGCCTTCTTCCGGTCTGTACTTCATTTACAGGTGATAGTTGCAAAAGAGGTTCATCGAGCTATAGGGGAATATGATCATCATCATTCCAATGGTTCCTTTGGCTAGGCTGCACATGCGGAAGTTTCAGTAGTATCTTAAGATAATTACGCTTCAGCTTTGTCATCCTCTGAGCTTTCATGTCCCTCTTTTGTCTTGTCTCAGACAGACGTTCATGTGGTGGATTCACCATATTTCACTGAATTCAAGTTTTCCTTTTCAGGTTCCTTCCTCCACCCAGAAGCTGTTAACAGATGCTTCATATCTGGGTTGGGGGGCTTCCTTCAACAATGTCAGGGTCCATAGGGTATAATCTCTCCAGCAGGTAATAAATATATATGTTTCAAAGAGATGAGAGCTCTGCTTTTAACTCTTTAGGCTTTGCATTCTCTCTCTTGGTTCCTGGTCCCCTCAGAGTTTTATAGACAACACCAGTCATGTGGTACATAAACAAGCAGGGGCACAAAGTCTTACCATCTTTGCAGATTGGCCCTTGTGGTCTGAGATTTTGCTACCTGCCATCACTTGGCTCTTCAGGTAGTTTACATTCCCTCAGAGCACAACCTGGTGGTAGAGAATCTGAGCAGGTCCAGAACAGATCCTGATAACTGGATTCTTCACAGGGATGTTTTTCTTCACATTGTACATTGGTGGGGTATTTCTCAAGTGAATCTTTTTGCCTCCCCTCTAATAGGCAACTACTCAAGTTATGTTTCAGGATGCCAAATCCTTTAGCTTGGAGATTGGATGCCGATGTCTTTTTCTTGGAAGGGGATGTTCCTTAAGTTTATCCCCCTTTTCTACTGTTGCCATAGGTCTTACACAGGAACATGTGGGAAATGCCCAAAATCTTGCTGATGACTCCCTTTTAGCCAGAGAGCATTTGTTTCTCATTCTCTTTCCCTAGCCTGAGGCAGTCACCACAAGTTACCTCACTGGATGGACCTTCTCACACAAGACATGGGTTCTCTCATTAACTCTCATGTTCATACCCTACAGTTGACTTTTAGGGTGATAAGGTTTTAATTCCTTTTCAACACCATTTTTTTCTGAGAACGTGCCTTGGATTTTATAGTAGGCCTGAAAACCCACTACTATAAAATCATATTTTGTTAAATGGAAGAGGTTTTCTGTTTGGTGTCACAGCAATTAACAGGACCATCTTTTTGTGGGCATTCCTACTGTTCTTTCTTATTTTGTGTGACTTGCTCACTTCTGGCCTGATGTACTCCTCTGTTAAAGCTCATCTGTCAGCCATTTCTGCTTGTCTGACTTTGAATCCACAACTTTCCTCTAGATTTGAGGCTAAACAGTTTGTGAAAGGCTTAGTTCCTATTAGGCCTCTAAAAAAAGGCCACTCCACCTTTTTGGGACCTTAACTTCATTCTTGAGAAGATGACTCAGCCTGCTTTAGAACCCCAAGCTGCTTCTTCCTTGCAGTTGTGTACCTCGAAGTTTGTCTCATTAGTGACTCTGACTTCTGCCAAAAGAGTCTCCGAGCTGCATATTCTCAGGCTGGTCCCTCTTGTTTTGTTTTCTCACAGGAATAGAGTATTTCTTCCTGGCAATCCTTCTTTTATGCCTAAAGTGGTCAGTGACTTGTCTTTGAATCAGGCTACTCATCTTTCTTCCTTTATTTTTTTATTTTTATTTATTTTTATTTTACATTTGTTTACCAGGGTAGTCCGACTGGACACATGTCTGCTTTCAGCAGAGGCCCGGGGAGAAAAGCTCCACAATACAATACAGTGTAATCAATACAAGCTCCAAAATACAATACAGTGTAATCCAATACAATACATGAGAACAAACATCCAAGTATACATTAAAGTTGAGGTTAAGAAGATCTAAAAGTAGTCAAACTAAGCAAACATTGAAAAATCACTTTTTAAAATTTTTTTTTGCATGAAATGACAGTTAAGGCATCAGTCTGGTAATAATGTTCTTACTGTAAGATATTGCCAGTATTTAGCATAGTAAATACAGCAGGTAAAAGAAAAAAAAAACTTTCCATGAGAAAAAAACTGGTGACCTTTAGCAGAACCTTAGCAACAGTGTAATGTGGTAGAGATAGACCTGGGGCATAGCAGGAGCAAAGCCTGTTGTTTAAATAGTGGGTTTTCAGGAGTTTTTCAAATTGAGTAGAGGAGTTAGTAGAGGTAGTTTGGCTTGGTAGTGAATTCCAGATTCTGCTATAATGCAGGCAAAGAGAGATTTACCAGCATCATGTTTATGTTTGATAACATTTATTAGGTTCTGGTTGCTAGATCTTAAGACTCTAGTGGTAATCTGGGGCTGAATTAGATGCTGGAGTGCTTGGGGTATTATCAGGAAGATAGTAGAGCTTGTGTGCTGTTGAGAGTTGATTTAGTGGCAGTAGTTGAGGTAACTCAAGCCAGTTTAGCTGCTTTAGGGATAGACAGTGATGGAACCTATATGAGGCTTCAGTGGCAAACTTGGCAATCTTGTTATATCAAGATTTCATTTTGTTTAGATCAGACTGGTGGAGATTAGTCAAGATAGGTGAGGTATATAGAAGGATGGATAGGAGACGATTCCTAGCGATAGTGGCTTTGGTCTGTCTAGTGATAAACTATTTGTTCCTATAGAGGAGTCCCAGTTTTTTGTTCACTTTCTTAATGGTTTGCGCAATGTGGATGTCAAATTTCAGGTTATCGATTCCTCCACCTAGCAGTTTAGTGTATGTGGTTGGAGTAATTTGAATATTGTCTTTGGAGTTTATGGTAAAATTATTGTTTAGAGGAGGAGATCTACCAGGGTTGAAAAGAATTTGTTTTTTTTTTAGGATTAAGAATTAGTTTGATGTTAGTGAACCAAGTTTCGGCAAGAGTAAAGCTGTTTTGGGTTAGGGTGTGCAGTTCATTTAAGGTGGTGGCGGCACATACAAGGGTGGTATCATCTGTGTACTGTTCTAATGAGGCAGTGAGTGAGGAAGTTGCGATTTTTTTGGTAAATAGTGAGAACAGTAATGGGCAGAGGATGGACCCCTGAGGGATTCCTATGGATACTGGTAACAGGGGGGACAATTGATCTTGCCATAGAACTGCCTGCTGATGGCCTGATATGCAGCTGTTGAACCATGATATTGAGGAGGAGCTTATGTTTAGGGTAGATAGAGTTTCAAGAAGCATATTGTGGTTCACCGTGTCAAAGGCTTTTGATAAATCTAAGAATATGGAAGATATGAATAGGCCCTTGTTTCTATGGTGGTTAACTATGTTGGTGAATGATAGTAGTACGGTGGTAGTGCTATGGGAAGGTCTAAAGCTGTGTTGGGTGTTGGAAAGTAGGTTATTTTTTAGGAGGTGCTGCATTAATTGTGAGTGAAATTTTTTTTCTAATATTTTGGATAAAGGAGATAGAATTAAGATTGGGTGATAATTGGTGAGCTCTAAGGAGTTACCTCCTTTGTACAGAGGAATAATATGGGATGATTTCCATAAGGTAGGTACCTTGCATTCAGCTAGTGACCTATTTATGAGAATAGAGACTGGATAGGCTATAGCCTCAGCCGATATCTGAAGGAAATCTGCTGGTAGGTTATCAGCTGCTAGTGTGGTTGGTTTGAGTTTCTTAAGGAATTTAGAAATAATCTTAGTGGACACAGGGTGAAGAGAAAAGCAGGGGGTATTGTTCTGAGTATTGGGGGTGGGTTGGGGAAGCTACTAGTATGGGGCTGCTAGTCATACCTCTCAATCGTACAGATTTTCACAGAATGTCCAGATATTTGGCTCATATTTTGGCCTGTTCCTCTTTTTCCAGGCAAATCACTGGGATGATCTCAGGATTGTAGTCACTACATAATGACATACATTTGAGTTTCAGACTTCAAATCCATCAGAAAATGTATTTTAAAACAAATCCTGTTATTCTAGCCACTTTCTAAGTTTATAAGAGCAATATTTAAAATATGTCCCTATTTGTAGGTTCATAGGTTGGTACTAGGCTATCAGCCCTAGGGCCTATACTAGCCTAGCCATAACAATTCACTGGCTATTTCTTCCCACACTATTTACATCCCTGGACCCCTGTCTAGCAGGGCGACTGACGTGATCCCTGGGGTGAATTCCCTTTCACCCATCCAATCGTCAAGGTTCCTTTTGAAGAGGGCCAAAGAGGCACTCTGCTTGACATGTGTGGGCAGTCTATTCCAGAGTCTGCGGAGTCTCTGGGTCAGGAACCTATCCCTCCAGCATGTTTTGTTTATTGTGATGACATGGTTTAGATCCCTGGAGTGTGTGGCTCTGAGGGACTGGGATTTCTTTAAGTGTAGTATGTCCAACAGCTCTGGGTTTGACATGGCCTTGTATGTTAAGCAGAGATCGCCTCTGAGTAGACGATATGCGACAGAGTATAGCTGGAGTTTTTTAAGGCGGTCATCGTAGGGCATCTGCTTTAGGCCTGTGATTCTTTTAGTGAGGTATTTCTGTGGCCTTTCCAGTTGTTGCAGATGTCTTGAGAGGTACATACCAAATGGGGTGTTGTATTCTATAATGGGTCTAATGAGGGATGAGTACAGTGGAACAATGGTGTCCTTTTTTCTGGATGAAAAGCCCTTAGTGATGAGGTGTGCCACATAGAAAGATTTCCTGACTGTTGTGGCGGTGTGGTTATCGAAGGTGAGACCACTGTCCACCTGTGTCCCTAAGTCTCTTATCACACTTTCGGTGTTTAGTGTACTGCCACCTATGTGGTAATTCAAGGGTACATGTTTTTTTTCTCAAAGGGGATAACTATACATTTCTTGGCATTGAGCTTGAGCCCATGGCTCTGGCACCAAGCATCTGTTTCTGTAAGGCCCTTTTGCAGAGTATCCACATCATTTGGGGATTCAATAATGGCTCCCAGTTTGCAGTCATCTGCGAACTTTGTTAGCCAGAGTCCCTTAGTGTTGGCCTGTACTTCAGAGAAGTAGATGCCAAACAAGAGTAGTCCCAGGACTGAACCCTGAGGTACTCCACTTGTCACTTGTCTGGAGCTGGATTTGGAGTCGGCAACATTTACAGTGTGGGTTCTGTCAGTAAGCCAGTTGGCAACCCATTGGGTGACATAGGGATTAATGCCCAGCTTAGTAAGTTTATCTATGATTCCAGAGTGGGGGATGGTGTCAAAGGCCTTGGCGAGGTCTAGATAGGCTGTGTGGACTATCTTACCCTTGTCCATGGCTCTGGAGAATGATTCGAAGAAGTGAGTTAGGTTCAGGAGACAAGATCGGCCCTTCACGAACCCAAACTGGGTGGGGTATAGTGTTTGAAGGTTGCCAATGTCTTTGTTTATAAGTTCCATGATAATACGCTCCATGGCCTTGTAGATAAGGCTCATCAGACTGATGGGATGGTAGCTTCCGGGATCCAAGGTGGATCCCCCCTTGTGGAGTGGGATAACTGTAGCTCTGCGCCACTCAATGGGCATGAAACCTGAGGTGAGGCTATGATTAACATGACACTTAGGTAAGGTGCCAGTTCATTTTGTAGTTCATGTAGTACACAGCCCGGGATGTCATCTGGTCCCATGGATGCTGTATTCTTAGCTTTGGAAAGTGCGTTTTTTACCTGTGTGGCCATTATTACTGGAATTTGGCAATCTTCCGGTATTGAGATGGGCCATTTAGGGGGTGAGAGGGGGGGTGAAGTTGGCACTGAATCGATCTGCCAAGATATTGGCAATATCCTTGGGATCAGTATATTTAATGCCATTCTGTTTTAGCTCAGAGCAGATCTGAGCATTGCCATTTAGATTCTTGACATAGTTATAGAATGCCTTGTGGTTGTCTTTGGAATCTTTGGCAATTTTATTTTCGTAACTAGGTTTGGAGGATTTTATGAGTTTCTTACTGAGGCTGGTAAGGGAGTTTTTTGCATCCTGGGATTTTCCTCTTTTCTACAACAGATTCTTCCTTTTGTTGTAAAGTTTGTTTATGGCAGGGGACTACCAGATTGGCTTCCTTTTTTTGGAGGAGAGCATCTTGGTTCTATTTGGGATGGCACGATTCATGCATGAGTGGATGTGCTCGTATAGTGCCTTAGTGTAGGATTCAGCAGTCTAACTTTCAGTTCCCGTCTGCATGGGTGTCATGAAGTTTGTCACTTCTGACTTGAGTAGCAGGAAGTTGGCTTTGGAGAAGTTTTTTATGGAGGTTTCCCTACTGGGGGTGGGGGGGGTGGGTGTGGGATGTGGATGTTAAGGGTGATTAGCTTATGGTCAGACATGACTAATGAGGGGGTGACCATAGGTGTGGAGCATCGGTTTCCCATGTTGGTAATGACCAGGTCTAGGATGTTGGAGCCCCTGGTGGGACTATGGATTAGTTGATCCAGGGCATTGGAATTTATAAATTCCAAGAACCGTTCAGCAAAGGTGTTGGTACACGAGTAGTTTTCTCAGTTAATGGCAGGGTAGTTAAATTCACCCAGTATTAGGGTGTTTGGCTCTATCTTAATATTTTCCAGTATGTTTAGAAAGGTGTAGTGAGAATCTTTGGGCATGGTGGGGGATCTGTAGCAAGCTACAATTTGGATTGCAGTCTTACCTAGTGTTAGTTGCACCTGGAGAATTTCAGATACATTGTGTTGGGCAACTAGCCTGGTGGCGTGAATATCCTTGGTGAATATGGGCACTCATCCACCTTTAGTGTTTCAGTCCAGGTTTGGTGGCCGAAAAGTGTGGTAGGAGTTGTAGCCTGGTATTGCAGGGGTGCTCTCTGGAGCCTTGAACCAGGTCTTAGTTACTGCACAGATATCGATGTTCTCCATTTTTAGGAGTGCCTCGAGAGAGTGCATTTTGAGGTTTAGACTTCTAGCATTGAGTAGCATTACCTTCAGATTTTGCATGCTTGTATCTGTTACGGTGGTGTTTTTGTCCTTTGAACCTTGCCTAAAAAAGGCACTGTAGGGGTGGCAAGAGCCTTAGCCAGTAACCTGAATCCCAGGGGTGACAGGTGCAGACCATCTCTGGCAATGCATCGTGGTCTGTCGATCATATCGTTCCAGGCAGACAGATACTGGATCCCCTTTGAATGACACCAGAAGCTTAGCCAATTGTTGAAGTCAATCATTTTGTCCTTATACTGTGGTATCATTCTGGGTGAAGGCAGGATGCTACTCAGGGCTAGGGTCATACCTGCCTGGGCCACATGATCCGAGAGCTCTTCCATGTCTCTTTTCATGTAGTCCAGGGAGGTATGTCTCAAGTCATTCACTCCAACATGGACAATGACAGAGTCATATTTGTACTTGTTGTTGAGTGACTTGAGTGCATGTGTTATGTGGCAGATCCTGGCACCCGACAGGCAGCTGACTGTAATTTTCTCCTTGTTCAACCTGGTGAGTGGGACATCAGTGTGCCGGACTATAGAGTCACCTATGACTAAAATGTTAGGTACATTGTTTTGCCTTAGGGGTTGTTGTTGGGTGGCACACTGGTGTTGTGAGCTATGTTACACTTTGGTTGTGATTGGTGTTTGTTTGCTTTTCAGCTTCAGAGGTCCTTGTTGCCTGGGCAGGTTACAGTTAAGGACCTCTGCATATGTGGATTTAGTGTTGCTATATGTGGGTGTTGGTGGTGTGGGTTTATTAGGGCTATGTGTTGCTTGAGGTGTAGTGTGGGTGTTAACCTTCTCCTCTTGACTGTCTAGCACAATCTTGGGTGGAGAGAGCTTTGCTTCCAGTTTGGCTATGTAAGTGCATCTCTCACAGGTTCTAGTGTTGGGTGGTAGGAGGAGAGGGTTGTCTGTGTACATGAGGCAATTGCTGCATTGCCCCAGTATGCCCAGATTCACCAGGTGGACAGGAGAAATCACCGGAAGCTGAACCTTGGACATGCCTGGTTTGGTGCTTTTTTTTTTTTTTTTTTGTAAAGTACAGGAACTGTTTTCCCTTACCTTAGAAAGGTACTTTGCAATTATAGGCTGTTTAGTGCCTACGATTAATTTCTCCTTATTAACAAGGAGAGTTGAGTGCTTATATCAGTTTAAGGCTTCCTAGTGCTTTCCAGCAGGTATTAGAGCAAGTGCTAGTCACAGGGATGCTTAAAGGTAAGATGAAAAAAATGCACACTGCAGTGTGCACTAGAGAAGTTAGATGTGAAAGTAGGTAACTTAAGTTTTACCTGTTTAAAAAGTTAAGGTTTAGTGGAGAGTTACTATTTTTAAAACAGCAAGATGGATTGAAAGGGGTGGTCACTTTTGTATTCTGGTACTATGAAATACAGTGGAATGGCCAATAAATTTGAATAGTTGAAGGGGAGTGATTTCAAAAATGATAATTTTGTGCTTACTCCCACAAGCCAGTGAAAGCAGAGAGGAAATGAGATATATGGTCAAATTAACATAAGAGGCAGGCAACTAGAAAGACAGTGGTATTTAACAAGACAACTGTAACTGGGTGGAAGGGTGGGGAAAATTTCTGCCTGACTCAGAAGAGACAGAGCTGTAGTCTCTTTTGAAGTTTTAATATGCAGTTAAAGCAGAATGCAAGTAAAACACAAGGTAAAGAAAACAAACCACAGTATTCAAAATATAAAAAGGCAATAAAGTAATACAAAATACAACAAATAAAAGCAAACTAACCTTTCCTTCACAGCAAAGTGTAGCAGAGTCTAGATGAGCCTTTCTGGTAAACCCCCATTTTGTCAAGCTTTGTCCAGATTTTTTGCATGAAGAGGTTGAGAGATATGCTGCTAGTACTATTTTGGGCATTAGCAAGGGTTTGGACTGTTTCAGTAAAGAACTTGTTAAATTGAGTGGGGATGTTATCATGGTTGTTTGGTAGCTCAGGGGTTGGATTAGTGGATGTAACAGGGTGCAGTATTCCATTTATTGTGGCCCAGAATTTTTGCAGGTTGTGAGAATATTTTTCCTGCATGTTTTTATAGTAGTTAGTTTTGTCAAGTTTAATTTGTTTTTTGGCTTTTTTACGGAGTTCTAGATATTTTTGTCTCAAAGAAGTAGTTTTGTTTTTGTGAAATTTAATCCATGCCTTGTCCCTTTCTTTCATTGGATTTTTGGTATCCTTTCTTAGCCATGGGGCATAGTTAGTTTTTATTCTGGTGGTTCAGGAGGGAGCATGCTAGTTTAAGATTTTTTGGAATGTTGAATTAAAGTACTGCACTGCTTTATCTAGGATTAGTTGTATTAGAGGAGTCCAGTTACAGCATTTTAGTTCATTGATAAAGTTAGTAGCTATAAAGGTCATTTTATTACAAACTACTCGGAGGATGGGCTGGTTGATGTGTTGGGATCTGTCCCTAATTAGGTAGGTTGGTTGATGGTCACTTAGACTATCAGGAAGACAGCCAGATTGACGTGCAAAAGTGGGGTCAGGTAACAGAATCCAATCTAAGAAGGACTGGGGTTTGGATGATTTGTCACTTCTAGTGGGAGTAGTTATAATTTGGGTAAATCCATGGAGGCTAATGTGGATAGAGGGGTTGGGGTTGGAGCAGTTTAGCCAGTCAATATTAAAGTCAGCCAGTAGTATGATTTCTTGTGGATGGGTGTTTGAGATCCAGTTTAGAAGGATTTCCGTTACTGTAGTGTTATGGCCTGGTGGGATATAGCCACCTGCAATAATTATATGCTTGCTGGAGTTTAGTTTTAATTTGGCTAAGATTAGTTCAACATCTTTGACTTGTTGGGCATTACACTCAAGTTATTCTATGGTGAGCTGTTTTTTGAATAATATAGCTTACACCACCTCCCTTTTTTTCTAATCTATCTTTACATAATATATTGTAGCCAGGGGGTGTAATCTCATTATTGCGATGTTCTGGTTTGAGCCATGTTTCAGTTAGCACCATGATATCTGGTTTGTATAGAGCTATTAGGGCATGGAGATCTTGAATTGTGTTGTGTATACTTCTTACATTTATGTTTAGGAAGAGGAGAGATGACGTAGGTCTGTGGTATAGGGGGTTTAGCTGATTTGTGTTTGTGTTGGTTGATGTATTGGGTCCTGGATTAGGGTGAATGTCACCACAGCAGGTGAGTTTTTGGAGTAGATGTAGATAGAGTTTGATTAGTTCATGTATTATTTTTACTTGCTTTTGAGGAGAGTGAGGGCTGGTTTTGCCCATCAGCTTATAGTAAAAGTAAGAGAAGGATTGAGAAGAGGTAAGGTCACATGGTGATATGGGGAAGTTTTTTAATTTTATGGAATTGGCTATGGGTTGTGTTTGCCATGGGGGTGGGGTGCTGATTTGAAGTTGGGTGTGGTAAGAGGAGAGGATGGAAAGTAGTAGTAGAGTGAAGATGGTTAAAGGGTAGAATCCCACTTTTAGTACTTGGTTTTGTTGTAGGAAGTACATTGTATTCAGTTACAGAAAGAGTGGGATGAGTAGAAGGAAAATATCTAAAACTGTTAGGGTTGGGTATTTTAAAAGGGGTGCAATATTAGGGGTATGGTGGAGAGTGTTGCTATAGGGACTGATAGGTATGATATGATAGGTTAATTAGCAATGTGGAAATTGGTGATGGGTGTGGTCTATAGCTATAAGTTTAATTGATATGGGGTGGGTAGAAATGGGGGTAGGGTAGGGGAGTGGAGTGAGCATAGCAAACGGAGTGGGCTGAGTCAGTAAGGTAGGCACAGGAGTGCACGAGAGACTATCAGTAGGTAAGTGAAAGAAGCCTACTGTTCCAATGTGGTAGTCTGTATAGTAATAAGGTGGGGAAAACTGCTAGAAAAGTTGGGTAATCTGCTTATGTAGAGTAGTTACAGAATTTGGTCAGTTTCAGCATATATCATATATTAGGGAGCCTCTGTATGATTAGGTAGGGTGAGATGAGGTAAGTAGTAACCTCTAGATAAGAGAGGGCAGCAGAAGTAGTAAGTAAACAGATGTGGGGGGAGACACTTACCACTTATTCGTAATACAGTGTTTGACCACAGCTTAAGCCAATCGGCAGCAATTGAAAAAATATTGTCTCAAGCTTAGATACAAAAATAATGGATAGGCACATACATGCACTAGTTTCAGTGCTTTAGCTTTTGTTTAGTTTTTCTTGCAGGCTCCGATGTTTTCCCTGGCAACTTCTTTTATCTGCTTAATATTATGGTGGGAGGGGGATGTTTGTTACAGATTTTTTTCCCAAGTGGTCTGGAAGAGGGAAAAAATAGTTAAGATTTAGGGTATATGCATTCAGGCTAGGACAAATAGGCTTAATAGCAAGTAGCAGCATATAATGGTAATAGTTATAGTACAAACATAGTAAAAATGAGTTCATAAATAATTAGGTACATTAATACAACAGCTACTTAGGAACTTAAATGGACATAGCATATTCTAGTAGTGAATGTTGATGTCACTATATTCTTAAGAAAGCTGTAGAAAAAAGTGTGGCTCTAATTAGCTATGCAGGCCAAGCAGCTTCTTATTTTGTGTTATTTGAACATCAGTTATAGTCATACAACTACCCTACTCACTTTGAGCAGTGTCCTGAATGAAATCAATTCAGTGCTAGAAAGTGTATGCACATTCCAGACATTAGCTAGTTAGTGGTCTTTTTCATCAGATTAAAACATGTTCGAATGATAGACTCAATAATATTTAAAGTTAAGTCTCTACAGCTCACCACACTATTTAATAGTATAGCTGTAATTCCTGTCCACATGCTATATATTCTGCTTGATGCTAAGCAATGCAGAATCAGCTACTACACTTTTGATGAACAATCAGTATTCTTTTTTAAAAATTAAGCAACAACCCGCAGTATTGTTTAAGAGTAGTGTTGTGATTACTGTACACTTCCTATGCATTCTATCTGGTCCTAAGCAATGCAGAATCATAAAGGCACATCACTGTTAGATAGTTCTGTTTAACTTGCAAACCAGAGAACTACTCATGGCATCTGCTTACGTACGGGATAACCAGCGAGATGGTTTAGTAGTTAAAAAAAAATTAGAACACAGTATTACTACCGTTGCTGTTTACGTTTACTTAGTCTATCTAATACAAAGCAGTGCAGATTCAATATAGCCAGGTACAACACTGTTAGCCAGTTCTGTTTAGCTTGTGAACCAAAGATCAACTCATGGCTTCAGTTTACGTATGGGATAACCCGTGAACTGATTATGTAGCTCACAGAAAGTTCTATTACAGTTGAAATATCAGTGATATAACAAATAAATAACATGTACAGAGATACAAAAACAGTTAAATTGAGTTAATTTCCTTACCAACTAATACGCATGCACAAACAACAGTGGCAGCGTCTATCGGGAAGAAAGTTTCAATTGAAAATGGCGCCTTAACAGTGGGGTTCCCTAAATAGATTTCTTTCTTTATCTCCACTCCTTAAAATAGCAGTGAGAGGGCTCTCCTTTCTTTGCATTTGCACAGGCAGCTCAGATATTATTTAAGTAAGACTAAGGGTATTAGGAATTCTGAGCACCTTTTTGTTTGTTGCTATGCCATGAAATTGAGTTTGGCTGTTTCTAAGTAAACCATCTCCTTTGGGATTTCTAAAGCCATTTCTTTTTTCTTATTCTTTTCATGGCAAGCAGCTTCCTATTTCTGTTTGTGCTCATTCGGCTGTGGTGGGGGCCTTTTCTGGCACCTTTTTTCAGGAGTCTCAATGCTTAGCCTGTTTGGTAAGCTGCTACTTGGTCTTCTGTTGTACTTTTACTAAGCAGTACAAGTTGGTTGTTGTTCCCACGGCTAGTGCAAGTTTTGTCAGATCCACCCTCTATCTGTTTTTTTAGAGTTCTTCTGTTGCATTCTCCTCCTCCTCCCACCTTTTTCAGTAGCTTTAATATGTCACCCAGCAAGTGACAGCAGCCGACGTACAAAAACTTGACTCTGGTATTCGGACTGACTGAGGACTACCACAACATGGATAACCCAATGGTTAGGACAGCAGCAGTGAATACACTCGAACATCTACATTTATGGTAAGTGTACACAACTGTACTTTGCTCTTTGAATATTTTACAAGTTGCCTTATTTGCTTCGTAGGCTGAGGAGGGTGCTCTTCCAGTTCTAGGATCCCTCTTTTGTATTTTTAGACAGCAGTTTCTTCTGTTTATGGTATAATTTATTAATTCTAGACATCCATCAGGATAGTTTGTTTTTTCTTCAGGATCTTGCTTTAATTCTATCTGGCATGGCTGTGTCTATACATTTGTGTAGATGTTTATACAGGACATCCGAGTATACCTTAGTATAGCTGTCAATGCCATCTGTGGAAAATGGAGCTTGGAAGTTAAATATACCTTCCTTAGGAGGGCATAGTTAGCTTTAGTGAAGTTCTTTAGTCTGACTTCTCCTTTGGGGAGTTCTAGTGCTATTGCTACTTCAAAAATGACTGATTTATGGTTGGATTTGACCAGTGCTGGACCTACACTTGAGATGTTGCATCGGTCACTCATATTGGTGAGGACAAGGTCTAGAATATTGGAGCCCTTTGTGGGGTGGTACACTATTTGTTCCAGGGCATTTGAGTTAACAAAGTCCAGGAACTTTTGTGTGAGTGAGTTTGGGCTTGTATAAGTTTTCCAATTAATGGAAAGATAGTTGAAGTCACCCATGACTAGGGTGTTAGGTTATACCTTAATTTTCCCAAGTAGGTCTAAATAAGCTGTGTGGGCATTTTGGTTGATGGAAGAGGACCTATAACTGATGATTACCTGAAAGGGGGGGGGTCTTACCCATGGTAATTTGGACATGGAGTAGCTCCACAGAGTTTTCTTGATTAACCAGTCTTCTTTAATGAAGATAGAAACTCCACCTCCTTTGGTTCTCACACCTTCAATTTGTGGTCTGAAACTGTGAAAAATATTGTAGCCTTGCAAGGCCAGGGTACTTGGCCTTGAGCCAGGTTTCTGTGACTGCACAGACGTCAACATCTTCCATGGAGAGGAGTGCCTCCAGAGAGTGCAGTTTCTGATTTAAACTCCTAGCGTTTAGCAGCATGACCCTCAGTTTCTTTATGTTTGATATTTTCACTTCGGGAATTTTGTTGTTATGACCTTGCCTATAAAAGGCATTATGGGGTTGGCCAATGCCTTAGCTAGCAAATGGAAGCCTAGAGGTGCCAGATGAAGACCATCTCTGGCATGGTTTATCTATCATGTTGTCCCAGATTGACAGGAACTGGATCCCCTTAGAATGACTGCAGCAACTAAGCCAGTTATTGAAGTCAATAATTTTCTGTTTATATTGTGGTATCATCCTAGGCAAGGGTAAAGTGCTCAGAGCTGGGGAAGTAGCTGCCTGGAACACATATTCAGAGAGCTCAATCATGTCTTTACTACCAACATACCTATATCTCCCCCAACATCAGAAGTCTCCCACATAGTAACTCAGATTTACTAATACTAAACATGAACCTAATAAGGCTCCTAAACAAAATTCATGGATTTCATGCAATCATTGACCAATACTCTCCAGAAATAGCAACTCTAACAGAAACTTAGATAAAACCCCACATTCAAGATAACGAAATAATACCCCAAGGTTATAATATCCTCAGATATGATAGGACCCTAAAATGTGGTAATGTCATAGCATTAAATCAAAAGGACAATCTTAAACTTGAACAACTAGATTGCAGCCTCCCTGACCTCAGGAACTCTGAATTATTAATATCCTGCCTACAAATAAATCCTAATAAACACATGATTATTATAGTCATTTACTTCCACCAGGCAACGATTCGGCCATGACTGAAAACTTCCATTGCTGGTGCCCTTCAACTTTTAGCCAAGAGACTATAGTAATGGGAGATTTTAATATTGATTCATATGTTCATAGGTGTTTACTAGGCTAACAACCACAAGGGCCTTTTTAAGCCTAGGCCTAGCATGCACCCCAAATCTCTGACAAGTTCTGATACCCTTGATAAGTGTAAGCAGGGGCTTGAGAGATGAAACATTTACAAGCAGGGGCCTGGGAGATTAACCATTTACAAATTGTCTGTGTCCATTAGAGATAGAGGTGCCAAACCAGGGATGAATTTCATGTTCACCATCCAGTTGTCCAAGTTCCACTTGAATTGGGTTAAGGAGGAACTCTGCTTTACATGGATGGGTATCCTGTTCCAGAGAAGGGGTAATCTCTGGGATTGGTCTTTGCACATTGCTCCTCATGCTCTTCAGATAACCCCCTCTAACTTTAGAAACCTCTACGGTTTCAGCCAATTAATACAAACACCTACCAGGTTTGACAAGCACAGTAAAAAACAATCAATACTAGACTGGACCCTAATTAATAAAGCATCCATCTGTCTCCAATTCAGCTGTCTCCCAGACTCCCTAAGCAACCATCTACCCACCTACCTACTAAGACACTACACTCACCACCCCAAATAAATATACTTTACAAACATGTCCACAACAAAAGAAATTTCTCCCCATTGGCCTTTAAAACCCTCCTGCTTCAATGCGACTGGTCCCCATTAAAGCACCTCCATCTAGACTTAGCTGTCCAATATTTCAGTGAAAAATTCATCACTATCCTAAATAAATTAGCTCCACTTAGCAAGATACGGGTAAAATCTAACCCTACACCATGGCTCACTATTGACACCATAAGCTCCACAAACAAAGGGACAGGGCATGGTACCATTATCATGAGACCAAAAACCTAACTTCCCTCAATACCTACCATCAAATATGGAACCAAGCCAAAAAACAAATAAAGCATGACAAAAAGTTATATTATACAACAAACCAACAAATACACCACAACAAT
Source organism: Protopterus annectens (assembly GCF_019279795.1). Classification (NCBI taxonomy): domain Eukaryota; kingdom Metazoa; phylum Chordata; order Ceratodontiformes; family Protopteridae; genus Protopterus; species Protopterus annectens. The sequence continues at coordinate 1,885,508,414 of NC_056729.1, forward strand.
CCAACAATTCTGGAGAAGCATTAATCTACTGCTAAAACCTGGCCAATCCTCAACCCCAGCTCCCACCACAACTAACTCCACTGATAGTATGGTGTCACAGTTTAACTCACACTTTATCAACTCTATCCTATCCCTAGTTAAAAAAGACACCAATACCCCTCTATCTGATTCTACAGGATCAGTAACTAACCTAAAATTCTCGCACATCAGTAGGTTCATAGGTGTGTACTAGGCTAATGGCCCTGGAACCTTTACAATCTTATCCCATAGGATTACCCTGGCATCGTGCCACCTGACATTAGTTTCCAGTGCCTCTGTCGAGTTCAGCCACTGGAGTTATCCCCAGGGTGAATTTTCTGTTTCCAAATCACTCATCAAGATTTCTGTTGAAGAGGGCCAGTGAGGTGCTCTGTTTGACATGTATGGGAAGTCTATTTCATAGCATGGGCAGTCTCTGGGTTATGAACCTGTCCCTTCAGCATGTTCTGTTTTTTGTGGTAATGAGGATGAGGTCTCTGGAGCATGTGGTGCAAAGGGATTGGGATTTCTTTAGATGTATCATTTCTAACAGAGCTGGGTCAGACATGGCTTTGTAAGTCAAGCAGAGATTGCCTCTAAGTAGGTTATATGAGAGAGAGGATAGTTGGAGTTTTCTGAGTATGTCCATATAGGACAACTGTTTAAGGCCTAGGATTCTGTTTGCGAGGTACTTTTGTGGCCTCTCCAGTTGTTGCAGGTGTCTAGATAGGTACATGCCAAATGGGGCATTGTACTCGATGACTGGCCTAATGAGGGAAGACAATTCCTTCAAACACATGCTTTGGCTGTTCATATTCTACAAGGGAGACAATGACCTCTTTCTTCCTGGATGCAAAACCCTTAGTAATGAGATGTGCCACATAGAAGGACTTTCTGACTACAGTAGCAATGTGGTGATCAAAAAGATCAAAATCCATCCAATTTTATAGCATCTGAAACTAAGTGGAATTTCTTTTCTTTTAATCCAGTACAACACTTAAACCCTCTTCCCTCTTGCTGGCCAACAACCTAATGAATTCCTGAAACTAGCTGCAGATGTCATCTCCTACCCTATATTGCTCCTAATCAACTGGGCTATTACCAAGCAATACATCCCTACACTCTGGAAACTCTGGAAAGTCTCCTACATCATCCCTTTGCACAAAGGTGACACCTTGACTGAGTTTTCAAATTACAGGCCATTTGCTGTTCTCCTCCCATTGCTAAGATCCTTGAAAAACATATACACACACAACTACTTTACCATATCCTAAGGGACAATCTGCTATCCACATCCCAACATGGTTTTCAACCAAAACAAAGCACCACAACAACCTTGGTTACGTTCATCAACTCAGTCAATGAGCACAGGAACAATAACCAACTTATCTCCTCTATCTTTCTTGATATATCAAAGGCTTTTGACACAGTAGCCCACCAAAAACGTCTCAGCAAATTAACTTCTTTAAACCTTTCCCAAACTGCACTTTTCTGGTTCACCAGCTACTTATCAAATCATCAACAAGCAGTTAGGTGGCAAAACAAACTCTCTGTCCTACTGTCTCTGTTGGTGTACCACAAGGCTCAATTCTTGGTCCACTACTCTTCTCCATTTTCACAAACAAACTCTGGACAGCCACAAAGCATGGAAAAATTGTAACAATGTGCTGATGCCTCCTCACTCGTATGCTTAGCTCCATCCCTACTAACCATACGCAGCCCAAATAAAACAAACCTCATCCTTTTCATCAGTTGAAAAACACCAGATCATTCCCCACCTTCACTATCTACTCTTCTTATAAAACCAAAATTGAGCCTGGCCATTACACTAAGCTCCTTGGGATAACAATTGACAACAGTCTCAAATTTGACAAACAACACAGGTTATCAGAAAGGTTCACATAAAGCTAGGTTCACTCTACAGAGTTAAGCCCTTCCTAACTGATACCACCAGCCATTCCATCTCCAGAACACGTCTAATCTCAACCCTCTTAAATGCCTCACCAATATTTACCAATGTCAGAAAACAGACTTAAACAAATTGGAGTCATGTTGCAATAAAATTCCCAGATTTGCTACAAACCTCCCCATAGATCTCATCACTGTATTGCATTACACCAGCTAAAATGGATGGAACTATCCACTTTATTAATTTTAACCAACTTTCTGTAGCTCATTCCTCCTTTCACCACCCTGACAATTACCCAGCTCTTAGGGACTTAATACACCCCCTCACCAACTGTACATTACTAAGATCCTCCAATAAAGTTCTACTCAAAGTAACTACATCCAGTAATAGTCATGGTGACTATACTACAACATAATAGCAAAGTCCTGGAACTCTATGCCTCAGTATATTCTCAACACTACCAAATCATCTAAATTCAAGCCACTTCTTAAGGAGCACCTAACCATTACCTGGCTCTGCTCCTGCACCAAGCCTGGCTAAACTTGCCTATTCTACTTTCATTTTATGAATCTCTGTAAATGCTCTACTTAGGCAGTTCTGCCAGATTGTTGTACAATCACTCTTTATCTATAACATGTACAATTTATGCAACCTCCTGTTTAAGTATGCAGTACCATTTAATGTAGGATTTATGTAGTTTTAATGTCCACTGTTGTTCCATACTTAGTGTTATGAAATGTTTTTAAATCATGTGCTGTTTATATTAATTAGTATCTAGTTAGTAGAGCTTATCTCCCCAGGCCTTTGCTGAAAATGGTCCTTTCAGCCCAGTCAAATTTTCCCAGTAAACAAATGTAAAATAAATACATACAGTTCAGAGAGGTACGTCTGAAGTTGTTCTCACCAACATGAACTATGATGGAGTCATAACGGTACTTGTTGAGAGACTTGAGTGCATGTGTGATCTGGTGAATCCTTGCACCAGACAAGCAGCTGACTGTAACCTTCTTGTTCTAACTGGTGACTGGGACATTTTTATGTCTCAACATAGAGTCACCTATAACTAAAATATTTGGAATAGTTGTGCATTGCCTTAAGGGCTTATTTGGTGAGACACAGGTGCTAGTGTTTTTGGTGCTAGTGTATTGGATGCTTTGGGTGTTCTGTTCGGTGTAGCATATTTGTGTTTTGGAGCTCTCAGGTGTTCTGTTTCTGGAGAGTACCTCTGCATATGAAGGTTTATGTGATGGGGGCATATTACAGATAGGAGTCATGGTGTGTGAGCTGACAACCTCTTTAGTGGTGCTGTTCTGGATGCGAGAGAGCAGTGATTCCAGATTTTTAGTGTAGGAGCATCTCTTGCAAATTGTACTTGAATAATTTAGGCGTAAGGGGTTGTCAGCGTACATGAGGCAGTTTCTACACTGCCTCAAAAAAACCATGTCCACCAGGCTGGCAGGAGAAACAAGAGAGGGTAACTGATAGTCCATAATGGAAGGTTTGAACCTGGTATCTCATCAAATAAGGAGAAAAAGATACAAGCAAGAGCAAACCAGCTAATACAAAGAAGCCAATGAAAAAGCTCAAACTGAGCCCTGCACCAATGAAACAGCTCAAACTGAGCCCTGCATCAATGAAACAGCTCAAACTGAGCCCTGCATCAATGAAACAGCTCAAACTGAGCCGTGAACCAGTAACCTTCAATTAGAGAGTCCTACTATACTCTCCAACCATGAAGGTACGGGGGGCTTCTCCAAAAAAAGATGTCCTGATTTTTAGTGCTCAGTCGACAAACAGAACTCAATTCAGCTGGTTTGAATCCAGTCTATGCTACGGCCAGCTGAAGTGCATTGGAACAACAGAAAAAAGTAGGATTTTTTTTTAACTAAATAAGCAACAGTGTAAAAAGCAACACTTTTATTTGAATTAATAACAGCACCAGAATAAAACAGCAGAAACAGATCTTTTCTTAAATTAAGCAGCAGTTGTTATGAAATACAGTTGAAGTGTAACAATTGCAGTAGTAAAATACAGTGCGAAACAGAAGCAAACAATACAGTTTTCTAACTGCTGAAGTACAGTCAGAGTATATAAGAGAAGTGCAAAGAAAAAAATACTTAGAGCCCTTTGGTGGTTTCCCAACTCAGAAAGACCAAGTAAACATCTACAGCCACTAGATGAATAATCCCTGTCCTCCTTATGTAAAAGCACAGTAAGAGAGAGTCCAGAGTGAAGTGCTACCACAAGCAAACTTAAAGATATGGATACAGAAGTGTACCTTAAGCAGCTCACAAAAATGAGATTATTCAAATAAAAGTATTTCACTTTGTACAAATGATCCAAAAGCCACTCAA